>NC_057811.1:390985282-390997700 GCF_018294505.1 Triticum aestivum | reverse complement strand
AGTTTTATTTGGATTCAACCAAGATCTGTCTTTGGTCTTGGAGGTTCTTGCCTTTCACTTGGACTCAAGACAAAATATTTTCACTTGGGAAATGACTTTTGAAAATCTCCTTGAAATTTGCACTATGGCTTATGGAAAATCCTTTGCCACTTTCAATAATTCCTTCTTGCCATGGCCTTAGTGCAAATCCCTTCTCCTAACCCTTTCCTCACCTTTGGATCATGATCTGCATCAAATCCAGCAAGTTGAACCTCCCCATGTGATTATTTCCAATTATATTCTATTCAGATAAATTTCTGCCTTCTTTTCTAGCACTTGGAGATTTACAAAGGAACTCCACTTTCTGTCTTGATTTTTGCCCCCAAACCTTTTTCCCCTCCTAGTCCTTTGAACTCTCAACCAAGAACCATGAAGATCCACTGGTCTTCAGTTCAAAATTTTCAAACTACATCTGCTGCAAGTTTGGACCAGATTTGTCAAATTTGGTGAAATTCATTCAAAACCTTCTCCAAAAATTCCAAGTAAAATCATGCAGCCTCTGGGTGCATTGAGTGGTCACCTCACCAAGTTACAGCTCCAGAAAAATTCATCTCATTGCAAAATCCTCCTGTCGAACACCTGCAGTGCACTGTCTGTATCAAGTTCAGAAAAGTTCAGAGAACACTGCAGTGGCCTGCTGTCGTTTTCTTCAGAGAAGGACGTCGATCTCGCCAGTGCCACCGCGTCGCCTTGCTCCTCGTCCCCGCCCTCTTGTTCCTGCACCGCACGAACGCCTGGCGCCTTGCGGGCGTCGGCGACGAGCAGCAGAAGGTGCGCCGCCCCGTGACCGACGCCGCCGGCGGCTTTGCGGGCGCCAGCGGGGGACACGGCGCCGACGACGCCACCCAGCGCCGCCCAAACCACAGGAGCTCGCCGCGTGGCCTTCCACTCCCCCGAACGCGTTGCCGCTCTCGTCGTGAACCGCAGGGCGCGCTCTCTGCCGCCGTTGAGCCCGTGCGGTCAAGTCACCGTGGACCGACGCCATTACGCCAAGACCGACCCCGTTTAGCTGTGAAACGACTCCAGTAACCTCCACTGATGCTGCCTGGCCACTCAAACCTCCTGCCAATCCACTGCTCCGCCGTAATCGCTCGCCGGAGATTCTCCGTTCATGGCCACCCCGTCGATCTGCCTATAAATAGAGGCCCCGAGCTTCAACTCGAGCACCCACCATCCCTGCACTCCCCCTAGAGCAAGCCTAGCCACTGGAAGAGCCCCGAGGAGGTCTCCTTCCTCGACTCCGGCCGCCGCGACCCGCCACGGGATCCAGCCCGATTCGCCCCCGTGTGTGCTCCTCCGCCCCCATTCTCTTGCCAGTAGCTTCACCTTGCATCCCTCGTTCTGACCCGTGCCTCAATTCGTAGTTTCCAGCCCTCCACCGGAGTTCCCCATCCTCACCCGAGCCGCCGTCCGCCGGAGATAGTGTCGCCGTCGACGTGGTGCTCCCCGTTGGACGAGTCCACCACCCACCGACGCGGAAGAAGACGCTGAAGCTCTTGGTACCCTCTGTTTCTCCTAACTCGCCGTGGTTCGACGCCGGCGTCCACCGCAGTCTTCGGGCGCCGGCGAGCTTTTTAAACCTGACAGGTGGACCCCGCCTGTCAGCCTCTTCTATTCTCCTTCGAACCGTTTTCTGTTGGCGCCTTCGGGCAAATACGTTTTCTCCTTTGCGCTTGCGCATTCCCAACCGAAGCGTTTTCTATTTTCTCAGTTAAAACCCTGGAACTTTTCTGTTTCATTACAGATAAGTCCCTGGACAGAAACCTTTATAACTTTTTAATAAAAAGGAACTTTTGAGTCATTCTTTTTCTGACAATCTTCAAATTTTGTCTAGTTTTTTATGGGATTTATTTGAAAAATATTTGGAAAAGTTTCTGTGCAAGTGTTGGTTTTCACGTTAGTACCCGTTTCGTGATTGCCGTAGGTTCCGGAAGAGGTGAAGGAGCCGCGAACTTCGCCGAGCTAAACTCCGACTTCTCCGAACCAGGCAAGCATGTTTTGAACATTTGATATGACAGGTGTTTTACATGTTCACGTGAGAGTTTGTGCACGGCATATGAGTGTCGGTAAATACCTCGTTGCTTGTAAGGCAACGACCCGGTTGTTCCAAAGTCGCGATGATCTCTGATGAGAGATGGCCTAATCATGTGGTGACATGAAGGGCAGCAAGGTGGTACCGTTGTAGCATACCAGCCTTGCGTCATCTGACTTTCTCCGACGTTAACGTGGTTGGAGCCACATTATCATTCTCTTCCCGCATGTTCCATAGTTGCGATGATCTCTGATGAGAGATGGCCTAATCATGTGGTGACATGAAGGGCAGCAAGGTGGTACTGTTGTAGCATACCAGCCTTGCGTCATCCGACTTTCTCCGACGTTAACGTGGTTGGAGCCACATTATCGTTCTCTTCCCGCATGTTCCAAAGTTGCGTTGATCTCTGATGAGAGATGGCCTAATCATGTGGTGACATGAAGGGCAGCAAGGTGGTACTGTTGTAGCATACCAGCCTTGCGTCATCCGACTTTCTCCGACGTTAACGTGGTTGGAGCCACGTTACCGTTCTTTCCCCTTTCCGTGCTACCACATGTCTCATTGCCAGGATGCGGTTTAGTAAGTTGGTAACCTCTTTCCGTGTACACACCAAACAGAGAGGCCGGGATGATGGTACCTTGGCCCAGGATTAAAGCCAGTCATCCGGTCAGGGGGCATGGGTGTTTCCGGTTGGGACCGAGAGGGGGGCACCCCCTTAGAGCGTGCGTATAGAAATTTGATCCCATGCTACGCGAGGTTGTAGCCTCCCCGTCTCAAGGTTTTTCTTGAATGTTTCCGAGGGTGATCCCTGGCTTCGGATGGTTGAATTGGGTGTGTACTGGATAGACGTGTTTCTTCCAAAACACCGTAGACGGAACTAGTCCCCGTGACTACTGAAATCCGTTGGCTGTGGTTAAGTACAAACTCTGCAGAGTCAATTCTTTCCAAATCATCGTATCCATGATCAAGTAATGAAAACATTATATCCATATCTATCCGCGTGGAAAACTTGTCCCCGGTGAACAAGCTCAAGTGGTAAATTCAGATTTATTGTTATTCCTGTGGATGGACTAACTTTATATTTGTCGCATGCTTGTTCCCGAACTATCGTATTATTGAGCTGTGATATAAGCCCTTTATGTGATGTCGCGCAGACGTCCGACTGTGGCGTGTTCTTATTTTCTTACTTTATATATAAGCCCTTTATGTGGTGTCGCCTCGACGCCCGACTGTGGCATTATTATTCCGCATTTTCCGCTCGAGGAGTCTTTCAGACACTCGTTTGGCACCTGTATTATTATTCCGCATTTTCCGCTCGAGGAGTCTTTCAGACACTCGTTTGGCACCTGTATTATTATTCCGCATTTTCCGCTTGAGGAGTCTTTCAGACACTCGTTTGGCACCAGTATTACTATTCTGCAGTTTCCGCTCGAGGCGTCATTCAGACCCTCGCTTGGCACCCAATATCTATTATCTCTATGTCTGATCGCACTGGTTAACTTGTTCATGTGCTTCATGTTTACATTGGTTATACCTTATGTCCGAACTGTCTTGCGAGTACTTTCATAGTACTCACCTGGCTTGTTGATTTGGCTAGATGTTGACGAAGGTGATCTCTTGGATGAAGAGTTTGATAGCGCGTCCGATGCCTAGAGGAGTCCCAGTCAGTCCTGCGCGATCTCGGATATTGGTCACTTGTATTGTATACGCTTCCGCCACCCTCAATAAGTCTTCTCGAGCCTCACTCCGACGCTCGAAGAGTTGTAGTCTTCTGGAATCATTTCACTCGCTTCGCGATGATATTTCCACCACCGTTATCATCGTGAGTTAGTAGTTTGCCACCCTACCCGCCGTCTTGTTTTAGCGGCGTGCATGTAATAAATTGTTGGGCAGTCTCTGCTCAACCTTGTATTATATTTAGTACTCCTGGTATTTTCTTCTGTGACCAAGATATTGTCTACCAGTGAGAAGGAATTCTTCCTCGCTAGTCTGTAAAAGGGATTGGTCTCTCAATAATTATTTTATTGAAAAACCGGTCGTGACAAGCTTGGTATCAGAGCCAGGCTGACTGTAGGAAGCCACTAGGTGCGATCGCTAATCGGTTATTAGCGTCTTTTGTGCTTTTTCAGCATTTTGCAATTGTAGCTATTTTCTGTTGGTCATCATAAATTTATGACATGACTACTCAAAATTTTTGCCTACTTTTGTAGATGGCTGGCAGCAGCTGTGAGAATCGAGTGTTCACCAACGTGCCCGAGGGGTTTGTCAAGCTCCTCTTCTCCATCACCAAGCTCGCGGTCGGGCCAACAGCTCGCCCGGAGTTCACACTCTATCAGCACAAGCTCAGTGACGACGTGTCTATGCACCAAGCTGTGGTGCAGTTCAAGGGAGGACGTTCTGCTGCTCGCCACTTCCGTTTCGTGGGAAGAGCCATGCCTACGGAGAGGCATGCCATGCAGATGGCTGCCCGTGAGGCGATAGCTCGCCTTCGGGACATCCTTCCTACGATGAAGACTCGTCGCTACCGCTAGCTCCCATGCCATGTGCCTTACACCAGCCACTATGCGTTCGCCTGCCATCGGGGAGAGCGAGATGAAGCCATCGAGATGGTTGTGGAGTATCTCAAGGCTCTGGAGGAGTCTTTCGACAACCTCGTAGATGATCTTGTGGCTGCCCGCATGGACTTAGTCCGGGGCGGTCCTGCCAGCAGGAAGGAGCTTCTCCACACGGCGCCGCCTCTGACATTCGTCTCGTCTTCAGCCTCTTATGCACCGGCCATTTTGGCCACTGCTCGTCGTCTGCCTACCACTGAGGAGTTCGACCGAGTCATCGCTCCCACTCCAGTCAGAGTCGCACCGCCTGCCGCACACGGTCTACCACCAGTCGCCCCCGCACCATCACCGCAGCGCAGTGTCACGCGCCAGGAGCCAGCTAGAGAGGAGGTGGAGGTTGACTCTCCTGGACCGCTGAGCCTTGCCATCGACAAGGGGAAGGAGATCTTCACCATCTCCGACTGAGAGCACCGAGTAGCCGCGTGTTATGTCTGCCTGTGTGATGTGCTGTTTATTCCTGTATGCTAGTTTGTATTGGTGTGTTTGCTGCCTTCCGGAGTAGTACGCTAGTTTTAATAACATGTCAGGATGTGTACGCGCATCCTGAGTGCTGTATCATGTGTTTGCTTTTCGCATGTAAGTTTTATGTTGAGCACTTCTTCTCCATGAAAAATCATTTGTGTTTCTTTGAAAACCTTGAAGCCTTTTGATTTTTGCCTTTGCGAGATTTTTTCTTGTGCTACACAGTTTTTCTCATGGGTTTTGCAAATAATACCCCAGACTGGAAAAATGTCTCGCCCGTGGACTCGATCCATGCCCAATCAGCCAGAAGAGGTTTACGGGACACAAACCAGCAACAATTTCACTCAGGGTTAGTCCAGCCAACAGGACAGCGAAGCAGCACTGTCTCAAGTATGCCGTCTCTTCGAGCAAAGCCAGCAACAGCACCAAGAAATGATGAACCATGTCATCAACATGGGAAACCACCGTGAACCCTATCAACCCCATTCCAAGTTATCTGAGTTACAGAAGACTCGCCCCTCAACTTTTGCTCACACCGATAGGCCGCTGGAAGCCGATGATTGGCTTCGTGAGATTGAAAGGAAACTGATTATTGCTCAGTGCTCAGATCATGAGAAGGTGCTTTATGCACCACACTACCTTACTGGAGCAGCCGCAGCATGGTGGGAAAACTTCCTACACATCCATCCCAGGGAACACAACATCACCTGGGAAGAGTTCAAGGAAGGCTTCCGTGGGGCACACATCCCCAGAAGCATCCTAAAGATCAAGAAGAGAGAGTTTGATGACCTGAAGCAAAGAGGCATGTCAGTGACAGAGTACAATGGTCAGTTCACCCAGCTGTCTCGTTATGCCTACGACGAGCACATGACAGAAAGCAAGAAGATGGAAAAATTCCTGGACGGCCTGGCACCAGCACTAAGATGCCAACTGATTATGCACACCTTTCCGGATTTTAAGACGCTGGTGGACAAGGCCATCACCTTGGAGAATGAGCGCCGTAGTCTGGAAGATATCCGTAAGCGGAAGAGGGACAAGACGATTCTTGCCCGTAGCAACCGAGGCAAGACTGAGGTCCCAAGGACAGACACAAGGAGATCCACGACTACTGAGCCAAGGCCCGTCGGACAATTTCATGCCAGGGATAAGGAGTTCACATACCGTCCAGGGGTCACCTGCTATGCCTGTGGTCAACAAGGGCATTATGCTAAACAGTGCCCGAAGCCAAGAGACTCGGCACCCAAGCCGAACAATGGTGGAAACAATCCAGCCCACAAGCGCAACAACTTCAACCCCAGCAACAACCACAGGAAGGGTCACCTGAACCATGTGACCAGGGAAGAAGCACAGAATGCATCAGACATCGTGCTCGGTACGTTCCCTGTCAACACAGTACCTGCCACGGTTTTGTTTGATTCTGGAGCTTCCCATTCGTTCGTTTCAAAGAGTTTTGTTTCGCAACATGATTTTCCGATACTCCCCTTGGAAAATCTATGATCATCAAGTCCCCCGGAAATAAGCAAATCGCTCAAGGTTACTGCCAAGGAGTGGTCATTGAGTTCGAAGGACTACAATTCCACGCGAATCTCATCGTGTTGGAAAGTAAAGGACTGGATGTCATTTTAGGGATGGACTGGTTGACCACCAACAAAGGATTCATTGACTGCTTCAATCGGACAGTGATTCTCACTCACCATCACGGCAAGACAATAAGAGTTTCCGCTCAAGAAAGACCACGATCACAGCAGCCAAAGCTGAACAAAATGGACATTGCAGAACTGAGGAAAGTTCCAGTGGTATGCGAGTTTCCTGATGTGTTCCCGGAAGAACTGCCAGGCATGCCACCAGACCGAGAGATAGAATTCAGCATTGAACTAGCACCTGGCACCGCTCCCATCTATAAGAAGCCGTATAGAATGGCACCCTCAGAATTGGTGGAGTTGAAGAAGCAGATAAAGGAATTGTTGGACAAAGGATTTATTCGAGCCAGCTCCTCACCTTGGGGTTCGCCTGTGTTGTTTGCCAAAAAGAAAGATGGGACACTGAGGCTGTGCATAGACTATCGAGCCCTCAATATGGTCACCATCAAAAACAAATATCCGATGCCACGGATAAATGATTTGTTTGACCAGCTCGCTCAAGCCAAGGTATTCTCAAAAATTGATTTGAGATCGGGATATCACCAACTGAAGGTACGGACAGAAGATATCCCCAAGACAGCATTCACTTCCAGATATGGGTTATACGAGTTCACAGTGATGCCTTTTGGACTAACGAACGCCCCCGCATATTTCGTCCACCTCATGAACAAAGTGTTCATGAAATTCATGGACAAATTTGTGGTGGTATTCATTGACGACATTCTGGTTTACTCAAGGACACCAGAAGAGCATGCTGAGCACCTCAGAATTGTTTTGGGAGAATTGAGGAAACATCAGTTGTACGCGAAATTTAGCAAGTGCGAATTTTCGCTAAGACAAGTTGGCTTCTTGGGCCATATACTGAACCAAGAAGGCGTGGCCGTAGACCCAGAAAAAGTCAAGGCCATACTGGACTGGAAGCCACCCGCCAATGTTACTGATGTGCGGAGTTTCCTGGGAATGGCCGGATATTACAGAAGATTTATTGAAGGTTTCTCCACTGTGGCAAAACCTATAACACTGTTACTCAAGAAGGACAAGAAATTTGTATGGACGGAAGCATGCGAGCAGAGCTTCCAAGAACTCAAGAAGAAGCTGACAACTGCACCAGTCTTAACTGTGCCAGACATACACAAGAGCTTTGAAGTGTATTGTGACGCGTCCCGAAAGGGTCTCGGATGCGTGCTAATGCAGGATGGCAAAGTTGTCGCATATGCCTCCAGGTAGCTGTGAAAACATGAGGAAAATTACCCAACACATGACTTGGAGCTAGCAGCAGTCATACATGCACTCAAGGAGTGGAGGCATTTTCTGTTGGGAAATCGCTGTGAAATATATACGGACCATAAGAGCCTCAAATATATTTTCACACAGCCTGAGCTGAATTTACGCCAACGACGCTGGTTGGAACTGGTCAAAGACTATGACGTCGGCATTCACTACCACCCAGGGAAAGCAAATGTAGTGGCCGATGCCCTTAGTCGAAACCCCAGCCCGGACAATGACGGTCCGCAAAACTTGAGACCTGAGTTTCAGCGAGAGTTCGCTAGGCTCAACATGATGTTAGTCTCCAAGGGCACCGTATCAAACCTGGAGATACAACCCACCTTGGTGGGACAAATCAAGAAGGCTCAACAGGGACATCCCATCATCGAAGGCATAAAGAAGAAAATGAATCTTAGTAAGACTTCAGAGTTCGTCACCGACAGTGAAGGAACATTATGGTACCGAGACAGACTTTGCGTACCTAACATTGAGGAACTCAAGCAACATATCTTGACGGAGAGCCACACCGCTCCATAGTCGATCCATCCTGGAGGAACCAAAATGTACAAGGACATTCAGGAAAGATTTTGGTGGCACGGTATGAAAAGAGATATAGCCACATTTATTGCATGTTGCGATTCATGTCAGCGCATCAAGGCCGAGCATCAAAAGCCAGCAGGGCTACTCCAACCAAACAGAATACCGGAGTGGAAATGGGATGAAATTGGAATGGATTTCATCGTCGGACTACCCCGATCACAGCATGGGAATGACGCCATATGGGTCATCACAGACCGACTAACCAAGGTTGCTCATTTCATTCCTGTGAAGACTACCTACTCCACCCAAAGACTGGCAAAACTTTATCTCTCACGTATAGTTTGCTTGCACGGAGTCCCAAAGATTATAATATCAGACCGAGGCACCCAATTCGTCTCCAAATTTTGGGATTACCTACAACAAGCTCTGGGCACGCAACTAGCTTTCAGTACAGCATACCACCCTCAGACTGATGGACAAACAGAACGTGTGAACCAAATCCTAGAGGATATGCTAAGGGCCTGTGTGCTCACCTATGGATCCAGTTGGGAAGAGAGTTTGTCGTATGCCGAATTTGCTTACAACAATAGTTACCAAGCCAGCTTGCAAATGGCACCCTTTGAAGCGTTGTACGGACGAAGGTGTCGTACCCCACTGAATTGGTCGGAAACAGGTGACAGCCGTATCTTCAGCCCAGACATGCTTAAAGAGGCCGAGGAGAAAGTTAAACAAATCCGGGATAGACTCAAGACAGCACAGAGCCGCCAAAAGAGCTACTATGATCAGAAGCACCGTGAGGTCAGCTTTGAACCCGGTGATTCCGTATACCTCCGAGTATCTCCTATGAGGGGTCTGCAACGGTTCAAAATAAAGGGGAAGCTAGCCCCAAGATTCATTGGACCATTTTGTTTATAGGCACGAAGAGGCACGGTAGCCTACCAACTAGATCTCCCCAAGGAGCTGTCAGACGTCCATGACGTGTTCCACGTCTCACAGTTAAGAAAGTGTGTGAGCAACCCAGAAAAGCATGTACCTCATGAGGACATTGATATGCAACCAGATCTCACCTACAGAGAAAGGCCAGTAAAGATTTTAGAAGAGTCTGAACGGAGGACCCGTCAGAAAACGACAAAGTTTTTCAGGGTTCCGTGGAGCAACCACACTGAGGATGAAGCTACATGGGAAAGGGAAGATTTCCTTCGGGCAGAACATCCATATCTATTTGAGGATCAGCAGAAATCTCGAGGACGAGATTTTTCCTAAGGGGGTAGGTGTTGTGACACCCAAGTTTTTATTTGGTTTTTTCAAAAGATTTTATTTGACTTAAGGGGAGTGATTTAAATTTTTCTTCAAGAGAACTCTCACTCTCAAATATTTTTCTTTATGGCAAAAGTTTTATTTGGATTCAACCAAGATCTGTCTTTGGTCTTGGAGGTTCTTGCCTTTCACTTGGACTCAAGACAAAATATTTTCACTTGGGAAATGACTTTTGAAAATCTCCTTGAAATTTGCACTATGGCTTATGGAAAATCCTTTGCCACTTTCAATAATTCCTTCTTGCCATGGCCTTAGTGCAAATCCCCTCTCCTAACCCTTTCCTCACCTTTGGATCATGATCTGCATCAAATCCAGCAAGTTGAACCTCCCCATGTGATTATTTCCAATTATATTCTATTCAGATAAATTTCTGCCTTCTTTTCTAGCACTTGGAGATTTACAAAGGAACTCCACTTTCTGTCTTGATTTTTGCCCCCAAACCTTTTTCCCCTCCTAGTCCTTTGAACTCTCAACCAAGAACCATGAAGATCCACTGGTCTTCAGTTCAAAATTTTCAAACTACACCTGCTGCAAGTTTGGACCAGATTTATCAAATTTGGTGAAATTCATTCAAAACCTTCTCCAAAAATTCCAAGTAAAATCAGGCAGCCTCTGGGTGCATTGAGTGGTCACCTCACCAAGTTACAGCTCCAGAAAAATTCATCTCATTGCAAAATCCTCCTGTCGAACACCTGCAGTGCACTGTCTGTATCAAGTTCAGAAAAGTTCAGAGAACACTGCAGTGGCCTGCTGTCGTTTTCTTCAGAGAAGGACGTCGATCTCGCCAGTGCCACCGCGTCGCCTTGCTCCTCGTCCCCGCCCTCTTGTTCCTGCACCGCACGAACGCCTGGCGCCTTGCGGGCGTTGAAGACGAGTAGCAGAAGGTGCGCCGCCCCGTGACCGACGCCGGCGGCGGCTTTGCAGGCGCCAGCGGGAGACACGGCGCCGACGACGCCACCCAGCGCCGCCCAAACCACAGGAGCTCGCCGCGTGGCCTTCCACTCCCCCGAACACGCTGCCGCTCTCGTCGTGAACCGCAGGGTGCGGAGCGCGCTCTCTGCCGCCGTTGAGCCCGTGCGGTCACGTCACCGTGGACCGACGCCATTACGCCAAGACCGACCCCGTTTAGCTGTGAAACGACTCCAGTAACCTCCACAGATGCTGCCTGGCCACTCAAACCTCCTGCCAATCCACTGCTCCGCCGTAATCGCTCGCCGGAGATTCTCCGTTCACGGCCACCCCGTCGATCTGCCTATAAATAGAGGCCCCGAGCTTCAACTCGAGCACCCACCATCCCTGCACTCCCCCTAGAGCAAGCCTAGCCACTGGAAGAGCCCCGAGGAGGTCTCCTTCCTCGACTCCGGCCGCCGCGACCCGCTACGGGATCCAGCCCGATTCGCCCCCGTGTGTGCTCCTCCGCCCCCATTCTCTTGCCAGTAGCTTCACCTTGCATCCCTAGTTCTGACCCGCGCCTCAATTCGTAGTTTGCAGCCCTCCACCGGAGTTCCCCATCCTCACCCGAGCCGCCGTCCGCCGGAGATAGTGTCGCCGTCGACGTGGTGCTCCCCGTTGGACGAGTCAACCACCCACCGACGCGGAAGAAGACGCTGAAGCTCTTGGTACCCTCCGTTTCTCCTAACTCGCCGTGGTTCGACGCCGGCGTCCACCGCAGTCTTCGGGCGCCGGCGAGCTTTTTAAACCTGACAGGTGGACCCCGCCTGTCAACCTCTATTCTATTCTCCTTCGAACCGTTTTCTGTTGGCGCCTTCGGGCAAATACGTTTTCTCCTTTGCGCTTGCGCATTCCCAACCGAAGCGTTTTCTGTTTTCTCAGTTAAAACCCTGGAACTTTTCTGTTTCATTACAGATATGTCCCTGGACAGAAACCTTTATAACTTTTTAATAAAAAGGAATTTTTGAATGATTCTTTTTCTGACAATCTTCAAATTTTGTCTAGTTTTTTATGGGATTTATTTGAAAAATATTTGGAAAAGTTTCTGTGCAAGTGTTGGTTTTCACGTTAGTACCCGTTTCGTGATTGCCGTAGGTTCCGGAAGAGGTGAAGGAGCCGCGAACTTCGCCGAGCTAGACTCTGACTTCTCCAAACCAGGCAAGCATGTTTTGAACATTTGATATGACAGGTGTTTTACATGTTCACGTGAGAGTTTGTGCGCGGCATATGAGTGTCGGTAAATACCTCGTTGCTTGTAAGGCAACGACCCGGTTGTTCCAAAGTCGCGATGATCTCTGATGAGAGATGGCCTAATCATGTGGTGACATGAAGGGCAGCAAGGTGGTACTGTTGTAGCATACCAGCCTTGCGTCATCCGACTTTCTCCGACGTTAATGTGGTTGGAGCCACATTATCGTTCTCTTCCCGCATGTTCCAAAGTTGCGATGATCTCTGATGAGAGATGGCCTAATCATGTGGTGACATGAAGGGCGGCAAGGTGGTACTGTTGTAGCATACCAGCCTTGCGTCATCCGACTTTCTCCGACGTTAACGTGGTT
>NC_057811.1:390984065-390985088 GCF_018294505.1 Triticum aestivum | reverse complement strand
GTGGTTGGAGCCACATTATCGTTCTCTTCCCGCATGTTCCAAAGTTGTGATGATCTCTGATGAGAGATGGCCTAATCATGTGGTGACATGAAGGGCAGCAAGGTGGTACTGTTGTAGCATACCAGCCTTGCGTCATCCAACTTTCTCCGACGTTAATGTGGTTGGAGCCACGTTACCGTTCTTTCCCCTTTCGGGGCTACCACATGTCTCATTGCCAGGATGAGGTTTAGTAAGTTGGTAACCTCTTTCCGTGTACACACCAAACAGAGAGGCCGGGATGATGGTACCTTGGCCCAGGATTAAAGCCAGTCATCCGGTCAGGGGGCATGGGTGTTTCCGGTTGGGATCGAGAGGGGGGCACCCCCTTAGAGCGCGCGTATAGAAATTTGATCCCATGCTACGCGAGGTTGTAGCCTCCCCGTCTCAAGGTTTTTCTTGAATGTTGCCGAGGGTGATCCCTGGCTTCGGATGGTTGAATTGGGTGTGTACTGGATAGACGTGTTTCTTCCAAAACACCGTAGACGGAACTAGTCCCCGTGACTACTGAAATCCGTTGGCTGTGGTTAAGTACAAACTCTGCAGAGTCAATTCTTTCCAAATCATCGTATCCATGATCAAGTAATGAAAACATTATATCCATATCTATCCGCGTGGAAAACTTGTCCCCGGTGAACAAGCTCAAGTGGTAAATTCAGATTTATTGTTATTCCTGTGGATGGACTAACTTTATATTTGTCGCATGCTTGTTCCCGAACTATTGTATTATTGAGCTGTGATATAAGCCCTTTATGTGACGTCGCGCAGACGTCCGACTGTGGCGTGTTCTTATTTTCTTACTTTATATATAAGCCCTTTATGTGGTGTCGCCTCGACGCCCGACTGTGGCATTATTATTCCGCACTTTCCGCTCGAGGAGTCTTTCAGACACTCGTTTGGCACCTGTATTATTATTCCGCATTTTCCGCTCGAGGAGTCTTTCAGACACTCGTTTGGCACCTGTATTATTATTCCGCATTTTCCGCT
>NC_057811.1:390982680-390984055 GCF_018294505.1 Triticum aestivum | reverse complement strand
TTCCGACGTTAACATGGTTGGAGCCGTGTTATCGTCCCTTCCCCTTTCCGTGCTACCACATGTCTCATTGCCAGGATACGGTTTAGTAAGTTGGTAACCTCTTTCCGTGTACACACCAAACAGAGAGGCCGGGATGATGGTACCTTGGCCCAGGATTAAAGCCAGTCATTCGGTCAGGGGGCATGGGTGTTTCCGGTTGGGACCGAGAGGGGGGGCACCCCCTTATAGCGCGCGTATAGAAATTTGATCCCATGCTACGCGAGGTTGTAGCCTCCCCGACTCAGGGTTTTTCCTGAATGTTGCCGAGGGTGATCCCTGGCTTCGGATGGTTAAATTGGGTGTGTACTGGTTAGACGTGTTCCTTCCAGAACACCGTAGACGGAACTAGTCCCCGTGACTACTGAAATCCGTTGGCTGTGGTTAAGTACAAACTCCGCAGAGTCAAATTCTTTCCGAATCATCGTATCCATGATCAGTAATGTAGACTTTATATCCAAATCTATCCGTGTGAAAACTTGCCCCCGGTGAATAAGCTCAAGTGGTAAATTCAATTTCATTGTTATCCCTGTGGATGGACTAACATTATATTTGTCTCGTGCTTGTGATAAATTATATTCCCGAACTATTGTATTGTTGTGTTACAATATAAGCCCTTTATGAGACGTCGCGCAGACGTCCGACTGTGGCGTGTACTCGTTTCTCACTTTCGATATAAGCCCTTTATGTGATGTCGCTCAGACGTCCGACTGCGGCATGCACTGTCTTTACTTTCTGTTATAAGCCCTTTATGTGGTGTCGCTCCGAAGCCCGACTGTGGCATTATTGTTCTGCACTTTCCGCTCGAGGAGTCTTTCAGACACTCGTTTGGCACCTGTATTATTATTCCGCATTTTCCGCTCGAGGAGTCTTTCAGACACTCGTTTGGCACCTGTATTATTATTCCGCATTTTCCGCTCGAGGAGTCTTTCAGACACTCGTTTGGCACCTGTATTATTATTCCGCACTTTCCTCTCGAGGAGTCTTTCAGACACTCGTTTGGCACCAGTATTACTATTCTACAGTTTCCGCTCGAGGCGTCATTCAGACCCTCGCTTGGCACCCAGTATTTATTATCTCTATGTCTGATCGCACTGGTTAACTTATTCATGTACTTCATGTTTGCATTTGTTATACCTTATGTCCGAACTGTCTTGCGAGTACTTTCATAGTACTCACCTGGCTTGTTGATTTGGCCAGATGTTGACGAAGGCGATCTCTTGGATGAAGAGTTTGATAGCGCGTCCGACGCCTAGAGGAGTCCCAGTCAGTCCTGCGCGATCCCGGATATTGGTCACTTGCATCGTTTACGCTTCCGCCACCCGCAATAAGTCTTCTC
>NC_057811.1:390954903-390982670 GCF_018294505.1 Triticum aestivum | reverse complement strand
CTTACTTTATATATAAGCCCTTTATGTGGTGTCGCCTCGACGCCCGACTGTGGCATTATTATTCCGCACTTTCCGCTCGAGGAGTCTTTCAGACACTCGTTTGGCACCTGTATTATTATTCCGCATTTTCCGCTCGAGGAGTCTTTCAGACACTCGTTTGGCACCTGTATTATTATTCCGCATTTTCCGCTTGAGGAGTCTTTCAGACACTCGTTTGGCACCCGTATTATTATTCCGCATTTTCCGCTCGAGGACTCTTTCAGACACTCGTTTGGCACCAGTATTACTATTCTACAGTTTCCGCTCGAGGCGTCATTCAGACCCTCGCTTGGCACCCAATATTTATTATCTCTATGTGTGATCGCACTGGTTAACTTGTTCATGTGCTTCATGTTTACATTGGTTATACCTTATGTCTGAACTGTCTTGCGAGTACTTTCATAGTACTCACCTGGCTTGTTGATTTGGCCAGATGTTGACGAAGGTGATCTCTTGGATGAAGAGTTTGATAGCGCGTCCGATGCCTAGAGGAGTCCCAGTCAGTCCTGCGCGATCCCGGATATTGGTCACTTGTATTGTATACGCTTCCGCCACCCGCAATTAGTCTTCTCGAGCCTCACTCCGACGCTCGAAGAGTTGTAGTCTTCTGGAATCATATCACTCGCTTCGCGATGATATTTCCACCACCGTTATCATCGTGAGTTAGTAGTTTGCCACCCTACCCGCCGTCTTGTTTTAGCGGCGTGCATGTAATAAATTGTTGGGCAGTCTCTGCTCAACCTTGTATTATATTTAGTACTCCTGGTATTTTTCTTCTGTGACCAAGATATTGTCTACCAGTGAGAAGGAATTCTTCCTCGCTGGTCCATAAAAGGGATTGGTCTCTCAATAATTATTTTATTGAAAAACCGGTCGTGACACCTACCTCAATTTCCATTTCATCAATAGAATTTGTCTCCTTAGACCAGAAATCTGGAATTTGGGCATATTGCATTTTGTTCATTTTATCTACGATTTTCCTACCAAGAAAAACTTGGTTCGGTGTAATTGCAATCTCCTCCGCTTTCCTATAAACAGGGTCATTACCATAATCATCATCAAATTCCCCCTATTTTTTGCAGCTATCAGCCGCTTTTTTTGCTTTTGATTCTTCTGTTTTCTCCTATCGATGTAGGTTCAATAAGATATTTGAAATTGGGGGAGATTGTACCTTGAGAATCCAACGGGAGCCCAGTCTCCTCACCGGAATCCTCACCCGCGAGCAGCCAGAAACGACTGCCCACCGGCGAGATCCCTACCCCGACCCTGGGAGCGAGCGAGACTGAGCAGGCGTGGGGAGCGGCGGGGCGTACCCCGATGGGCCCGTCGGAGCGCGGCGGCGCGAGCGGAACGCCACCCACTTCATTGCCTGCATAGGATCGTCCGATTCCGCCTCTTCCATCGCCCACAGCAGCATCCTGAACGCCCCCACCGGCCCGCCCGTCGGTGTGAGGCGCCACTCTTCCGCCTCGGTGAGCTTCCTGTAGGCCACCCCCGCCGCCTCCTTCAGATTTCTCTCCGTCGAGAACCTGGAGATGATCTCCATCAGCTTCGCCAGCTTCGATTCGTCCCCGTCGGCGATCACCCGAGCCCTCTCCTCGAGCCTCAGCTTCCAGGGTTCCATGGTTGTCCGCTCGCGGAGCGCTCGCTTGTGGGAGAGAGGGAGAGTAGATTTCGTCGAGAGGGGAGGGAATGGCCGCACCGCAGCTTTAATCCTCCTCCATTCCCGACGCTCCCTCTCCTCCTCCGCCTCGATCTGCGCATCACGCCGCGCCTCCGCCTCGGAACCCAACGCCCTGTCGACCAACACAACGTGGAACAGAAAACGCACCTGCGTCCCCTCCCAGATCGGGAACTCCCCGTGTACCTGCATCGAGTCGACATGTACCCCGCGGTCGTCGATGAGGGCCAGCACAGGTGTTGGGGATATTACCACTGGGTGTAAACCGGCCAGGAGAGGCCGGATTAACCCCATAAGTATTTCATCTGTATCTGAAGCCCATGAAGACAGACGGTGACGCTTTATGGAGGCCCAGGGCCCAAAGCCGGTTTAAGGCCATAGACATAAACCGGCAATGATATGTAAACTTGTGTTATAAGGTAGAAGTAGCAGAGACCGAGCCGGACACGACTATGGGCCGGCCTCGGGATTTTGTAAGCCGACGGGCGTCAACCCATGTATATAAGGGGATGACCCGGTGGCGGTTCAAGGACAACGGATAACAACTCGAGACTCAGGCAAAGCGTATTCGCTCCCTGGTCATCGAAACCCCATCAATTCCATCACAACTAGACGTAGGCTTTTAGCTTCATCGTAAGGGGCTGAACTAGTATAAAACTCTCTTGCGTCCATTGTCCGCTTTAACCCTTTTAAGCTAACCCGTAGCGATAGCTCCACGACTAAGTCCTTTCACTAGGACATCTGCCGTGACAAAACCACGACAGTTGGCGCCCACCGTGGGGCTATCGCATGATGGTTTCAAGTTTTGGAGGGCAACTTCGAAGGACTCAAGGGTTACGCCGTGGGCCGGATGACCAAGAGTCGTCGCGGCAAGCTCTACATCGACGATGCAGGCTGGGGCCCCGAGGCCGGCTCAATCGAGTATGGGTACCGCGTCCCCTTTGGTGGCATACACGTTTTCATTGGCAAGATTGGCGAACCGGGCCCTGAGCCGGACATCTACACCGACCTCGTCGAAACGGCTCAACGTGTGAGATCTGCCCGGGTCAAGCCTGTCATGAAGCGTGCCTTTGTGGGAGTTATCCATGGAGGGGAATCTGAGGATAGATCGGAATCTGGTGGTGAGGCCGTCGCCTATTCCGGCGACGAGTCATCGACCGGAGAGACCGAGTCGTTATATCAGTTACAAGATGGTCGGATTGAGGGCTATTCCGATGGCGATAGTATTCCGGACCCCTCTGATCTGCCAAACCGAGTTGCGATCTTCATGGCCGGTACGCAACAAGTGCTCCACTCTTCGACCGCAGTGGCAATGATTTCCGGATCAGTAGCGGCAGCGGCGGCCGGGGCAGGAGGCCCTGTGCGACCGCCAGCTCAGGTTCTATCTGATTTGTTTGACACATTGGCAACGCTGATGGCGGAGGTTAACCCGGCGGATCAGGATGCGCACAATGCGGAAATAGCAAAAGTGCAAGATCAGATCACCCAGGCCAAAGCCAACTTAGCAGCTGAGGATACCAGGATAGCCGTGGAGCGGGCCGCTTTGGAAGCACAAGCTTACCGGATTATGCTGGATCAGAGTGCGTTGAACGAAGTCCTGAAGAGGAGGCACCGATCTCGCCTGCCGCCCGTTTATGACGCTAGAAATCTCTTTAACATCCCAGGAGCAGGGACCACTAATCCGCCGGTGGTAAACCGGGCGGAGGCACGTGGAGCAGGGGCGCCCGTTCAGCCACGTTTGGCGGATCCGCCTCATCAGAACAACGTTGTAACACCACGTGTCTCCACGCCGCCGGGTCATTACTCTAACCCGATAGACAACATTGTCGCTGCCGCTTCACTGCTGGCGGCCATCCCTATCGAAGGCGATTCTCCGACGGCGGTCGAGACGCGCCGGGTTAAGGAGCTTCTTTAGACAGCTTTGGTTCAACAGGAGGCTTATTCGTACAGTCGCGATCGGATTCATTCCACTCCCCATCCAAGCCAGAGTTACAGCAGGCGTATGGATGAACCGGCAGTGTCAAACAATGCGCGGAACCGTGATCCGCCCCGTGGCAATAACCCGGCGGGTGGTGCTGGTGATGCCCAAGAGGTGGTGGACTGGGCTCGGGCACGCAGAGAGGCCGAGTTAGCGGCGCAACATGAAGCCCGTCAGCTTACTCCGGTTTGTCTAACCACATCGGTGGAACCAGGAGTTACCTCTAGTTCTTTGGGAGTGCCATGTCTTGTCCCAGCATTGCGCAATGTGCGCCTGCCTAAGAATTTCAAGGGCCCGCGCAAGGTGCCGAATTACACCGCCGATTTATCCCCTGAAACATGGGTCAAAAGCTATGAGATGGCCATGGAGATGCTGGATGTGGATGATGCGGCATGTGCAAAATACTTCACCATGATGTTAGAAGGGATGGCCCACACTTGGCTAAAGAGCTTACCGGCTAATTCTATCAGGTCATGGGCCGAGTTGAGAGCCCGGTTTATTCAGAATTTCAAGGATACATGCAAACAGCCCATGTCAATTGTGGACTTAGCTTCCTGTGTACAGGAGGAAGGAGAGTCAACAACCCATTGGGTGCGCCGGGTTTCAGAGATTTTGCATTCATCAGACCGCATCAACGCTGGCACCGCAGTTTTAACATTGGAAGACAACTGCCGGTTTGAACCACTGAAGTTGAAGTTGGGACGGCTCAAACGTCATTGTAATGATATGGGAACCCTCATGGCTGCACTGGTAAAGTATGCCGACTCTGATAGTACCAAGGATCCCGAGTCTGATGATGATAAGACAGGGAAGGGAAAGAAGAGCGGCAACGCCAAGGGGCAGCACCACAACCCGGCGGGTCATGGAAACGGCGGCAAGCGTAAAGCGGACCACGGTTTAGACTTTGTGGCTAATACTAATACACATGACAAGGGCCAGCGGCGTAAGGGTAAACCGCCCCAGCGCGGTGGAGGGCCAAGTCCTAACCCGGACCGTTTGTCTTATCTGTTGAAACAGCCCTGTTCGAAGCATGGGACGAAGGAGGAACCGTCTACGCACCTTTGGAAAGATTGTTACATCATGCAAGAGTTCAAAAATTCTTATTCTTTCCGGTATGATCATGGTCAGGGGGCAGTTCGGGCTCCGTGTCTCATGGGCCGGGTTATGGCGGAGGAAATTCCGGTTCAGGCTTCCACGATAATCAAGGTGGGCATAACAATCAAAGTAATCAGGGTAACCAAGGTGGCTATAATCATCAGGGCAATCAGCAGCAGCAGCAGCAGTCGGGTTACCAGAGCAACCCAAAGCAGTTGAATAGCAGACAGTATCATGTCTTCACCACTAGCTTGGACAAGCGCGATCAGAAGCTTTATAAAAGGGCGGTGAATGCCGTTGAACCGGCGGTGCCCCATTAGTTGCGCTGGTCCGAGCAGCCGATTGTATGGAGTAGAGAAGATCATCCACCCCGGGTTGACAATCCGGGTCATCTGGCTCTGGTGGTGGCACCTCAGGTGGGAGGTTATAAGTTCACTAAGGTACTCATGGATGGAGGGAGTAGTATCAATATCCTTTATTATGAAACTTTCCGTCGCATGGGGTTAACAGATAAAAATCTTAAACCGTCCAATACGGTGTTTCATGGTGTGGTGCCTGGTAAGTCGGCATATCCTGTTGGTAAGATAGCTCTGGAGGTGGCCTTTGGAGATGAACATGACTCGAGATCAGAACCCTTGACCTTTGAAGTGGTGAAAATCAGCAGCCTGTATCATGCCCTGTTTGGATGGCCAGCTTATGCTAAGTTTATGGCACAACCTTGTTATGTTTATCTGCAGCTCAAGATGCCGGGTCACAAGGGAACTATAGCCGTGCATGGGAGCCGCAAGATTGCTCTGGAGTGTGAAGAAGGTGATGCGGCTTATGCTGAGTCGGTTTGTGCAACAGAAGAGTTGAAGTTTTACAAGGACAATGTTGATCCGGCAGATATGACTTTGTTGAAGAAACCAACTACAGAGCATGATCCGGCCCTAAAGTTTAAATTGGCGGATGAGACTAAGCTTGTTGACTTCGTGCCTGGCGATTCGTCCAAGCAGTTTTGCATCAGCGCTAACTTGGATCCGAAATAGGAAAGCACGCTCATCGAGTTCATCCATGAGAATCTGGACATCTTTGCATGGAAGCCTTCTGACATGCCTGGTGTACCGAGATAACTCGCTGAGCACAGTCTCAATGTTTATCCTAAGTATAAACCGGTCAAACAGTTTCTCCGCCGGTTCAATGAAGAAAGACGCAAAGCTATTGGAGAAGAAGTAGCCAGGCTCTTGGCGGCTGGATTTATCGTTGAAGTATTCCATCCTGAGTGGTTGGCTAATCCGGTGCTGGTCCTCAAGAAGAATGGCACTTGGCATATGTGTGTAGACTACACAGATCTTAACAAGGCTTGTCCAGTAGATCCTTTTTCCCTTCCCCGTATTGATCAAATTATTGATGCTATGGCGGGTTGCGAGCGTTTAAGCTTTTTGGATGCATATTCTGGTTATCATCAGATCAAAATGGCAGTTAAGGACCAGGAGAAGACATCCTTCATAACTCCCTTTGGAGCCTTCTGCTATGTGTCCATGCCCTTTGGGCTCAAGAGTGCCCAGGCGACTTATCAACGGTGTGTGCAGAATTGTCTTCATAAACAGATCGGCCATAATGTTCACGCCAATGTGGATGATATTGTGGTAAAATCAAGGAAGAAGGAGACATTGATTGATGACTTGAAGGAAACCTTTGATAACCTGCGAGTTTATAAAATGATGCTTAATCCGGCCAAGTACGTCTTTGGTGTACCTGCAGGCAAGCTCTTGGGCTTTTTTGTGTCTAACAGGGGCATTGAAGCTAATCCGGAAAAGATCAAAGCCATCACCTCCTTGGCTAAACCGAAGTGTATCAATGATGTTCAATGCCTGGCAGGCCGGATTGCCGCGTTGAGCCGGTTTGTCAGTCACCTTGGCGAGAAGGTCATCCCTTTGTATCAGATGCTGAAGAAAACGGATAACTTCGTCTGGAGTGACGCCGCTAATGAAGCATTTGAAGACTTAAAGCGGCAGCTAGCTAATCCACCGATTCTCGCTGCTCCGGTTGACAAAGAACCATTGTTGCTATATGTGGCAGCTAACGCCCGGGCTGTTAGTGTGGCTATTGTGGTGGAGCGCAAGGAGGCAGGAAAGGAATATCCAGTTCAGAGGCCGGTTTACTTTATCAGTGAGGTACTTATTGAGTCCAAGCAGAGGTACCCACATTGGCAAAAATTGGTGTATGGGGTTTTTATGGCAAGCCGGAAGCTCAAGCAATATTTCCAAGGTCATCCCATCACGGTGGTCAGCTCTGCTCCGTTGGGAGATATAATCCAGAACAGGGAAGCAACTGGCCGGATTGCTAAGTGGGCTATAGAGCTCGAGCCTCACGGGTTGAAATACATACCCCGAATGGCGATCAAATCTCAGGCACTTGTGGATTTCATCAATGATTGGACAGAACTACAAGCGCCAGAGGAGAAGCAGGATCACACTTATTGGACTATTCCTTTTGATGGGTCCAGGCAATTGGAGGGCTCGGGGGCTGGAGTCGTATTAACTTCCCCACGAGGTGATAAGTTTTGTTATGTTCTCCGTTTAATGTTCCCTTGCACTAACAATGCAGCTGAATATGAGGCTTTACTCCATGGTCTTCGGATGGCCAAGGAGATGAACCTAAGCCGAGTTAAGTGCTTTGGTGACTCGGATCTGGTGGCTCAACAAGTGTCCGACACTTGGGATTCCAAGGACCCACTCATGGCAGCATATCGTCGTGAGGTGGATATTGTTGCAGGTCACTTTAAAGGTTATTAGGTGGATCATGTGGACCGGCGGAAGAATGAAGCGGTGGACGCTTTAAGCCGCCTGGGTTCCCAACGTAAACCGGTTCCACCTAATGTCTTCCTGGATGTTCTGCATAATCCGTCCGTCAAGCTCCCTGGTGAAGAGGATTTGGTTGTTCCTGATCTGGAAGCTCAGTTGGTGGCAGCTCTTCATGTCATCCCGGATTGGACGATACCATATCTGGCGTATATGAACCGGGGCGAGTTACTAGAGGATGAAACTTTGGCCAGGCAGATAACCCGGTGGTCCAAGTCCATGACTATTATCAATGGAGAGTTACATCATTGCAGTGTAACAGGGGCGTTTCAACGATGTGTGTCTCCTGAGGAAGGATGTGAAATTTTGCGTGAGATCCATGAAGGAGATTATGGTCACCACGCCGGTTCAAAATCGTTGGTGGCCTAGGCGTTTCGTCATGGTTTCTATTGGTTGACAGCTCATGCTGATGCCGAGGACTTGCTCAAAAGATGTGATGGCTGTCAGAAATTCTCAAGGCGCGCTCATGTACCGGCTCAAGAATTGAGGATGATTCCAATCACCTGGCTGTTTGCAACTTGGGGGCTGGATATGGTTGGGCCTTTCAAGAGGTCCAAGGACAAAAAGATCCACCTTTTGGTGGCGATTGATAAATTCACGAAGTGGGTGGAGGCAGAGCCAGTTGGTAAGTGTGACGCGACCACGACGGTTCAATTCATCAAAAAGGTGATCTTCCGTTTTGGTTTTCCACACAACATTATAACAGACAATGGTACCAATCTGTCAAAGGGTGCCATGAAGGAGTCTGTCAACGTGAGCACATCCGGCTTGACGTGTCATCAGTGGCTCACCCCCAGTCCAATGGTCAAGCGGAGAGGGCCAATCAAGAGATCTTGAGAGGCATCAAACCCCGACTTATGGTTCCTTTGCAACGGACGCCGGGTTGTTGGGTTGAGGAGTTACCTTCTGTGTTGTGGAACATCAATACCACACCCAACAGATCGATAGGATACACACCATTCTTCATGGTTTATGGAGCGAAAGCAGTTCTTCCTAGTGATATCCGTCATGACTCGCCTCGTGTAGCGGCATATGTTGAAGCTGACAACGAGAAGGCACGGCAGGAAGCTCTTGACCTGTTAGATGAGGAACGTGACATAGCAGCAGCCCGTTCGGTGATTTATCAGCAAGATCTGCGTCGTTATCACAGCCGCCGGGTTAGAACCAGAACCTTTCAAGAAGGCGATTTGGTGCTTCGGCTCGTCCAGGATCAGACGGATATGCACAAGCTATCCCCCCCATAGGAAGGACCCTTTGTGGCCAGCAAGAATCTACACAACGGGTCGTACTACCTAATCGATGTTCGAGAGCGCAAAGACTCACGTAAATCGGAGGAGGAGACCAACCGGCCGTGGAATATTGCTCATCTTTGGCCTTACTATACTTGAGCTATAGGCTCTGCTTATGTACATATTATGACAATGTATATATTATGATCAATACAATAAACCGGAACCTCAGCTAAAGCGGGGTATCTGTTGTTTTTCTTACATCATGTGTGGTTACATGGAGCTTACAAAGCGGCGTCCGGTTTACCCCTTGATTTGGCTTCTCAAAGCTTCATATTAGATCACTTGGGGGCTTAGTCGTATCTGAACCATAGCTACACCTCTTGATTGGCGTAATGCCACATCATCACTTGGGGGCTTGGTCGTATCCGAACCATAGCTACACCTCTTGATCGGCATAATGCCACATCATCACTTGGGGGCTTGGTCATATCCGAACCATAGCTACACCTATTGATCGGCGTAATGCCACACCATCACTTGGGGGCTTGGTCGTATCCGAACCATAGCTACACCTCTTGATCAGCGTAATGCCACAGCATCACTTGGGGGCTTGGTCGTATCCGAACCATAGCTACACCTCTTGATCGGCGTAATGCCACAACATCACTTGGGGGCTTGGTCGAACCCGAACCATAGAAACACCTCTTGATCGGCGTAATGCCACAGCATCACTTGGGGGCTTGGTCGAATCTGAACCATAGCTACACCTCTTGATCGGCGTAATGCCACAGAATCACTTGAGGGCTTGGTCGAACCTGAACCATAGCTACACCTCTTGATCGAATTTGGGGCCTGGCAGCCCGTGAAAAGCCTCGACTACAACGTTTTTATTTGCCTTTTGCTGAGTTCTCTTTCTTTTGCTTAGATTTGTGATGTTTTCAAACCGGTGTTTATCAACCCGATTAGGCTGGCAACTACAAATTGTCAGTACATAATCAAGTTATAATCCGGAGACTATCAGCCCAGTCTGGTTTTGACTCAAAGTCACCAGTATGGAATAAACCGGTGTTTATCACAACCCGGAACGGTTTTATTGTAAACCGTCATCATATAACAGGAGTTACTTTTACTCCTGATTAGGGCTATTACCCTCATTACAAGGTTGGTCAGCCAACATTATGCCTAAAGGCCACAGGTATCATATATTTCCATATTTGGTTATCTTTTACAACCTTGTGTGACACCCAAAATTTTATTTGGCTTTTTCAATCTTTTATTTGATTTGAGGGATGTTATTTAAAATTTTCTGAAGTGCTCTCCCTCTCAAAATATTTTCTTTTATGACAAGTGTTTTGTTTTGGATTCACCCAAGACTTGATTTTGGTCTTGGAGATTTTTCCATCTTATGTGGACTCAAACCCAAATGTTTTTCATTTGGGAAAATTTCTTTTGAAAATCTTTTAAATAGCCCTATGGCATTTGGAATGATCCTTTCCACTTTCAAAAATCCCTCTTGCCATGACATGAGTGGAAACCACCTCCCAAAAGCCACTCCTCATCTTTGTGTCAAGTTATACTTCAAATCCAGCAAGTTGAACCTCTCCATGTATTTGTTTCCACTTGAATTCTATCAAAAATAATTTCTGCCTTCTAGTTTGATCCTTGGAGGTTTTCAAAGGAGCTGCCCTTTCTACTTTGAATTTGGCCTCCAAACAAGTCTCCCTGGCTAGTCCTTAGAGCCCTCAACCAAGAGCCATGAAGATCCACCGGTCTCCAGTTCAAATATTTCAAATTGTACTTGCTGCAAGTTTGGACCTTATTTGCCAAATTTGATGAAATTCATTTGAATTCTTCTCCTAAAAATCTGAGAAAATTCAGGCAGCCTCTGGGTGCATTGAGAGGTCACCTCACCAAGTCCCAGCTCCAGAATTTTTTTTCTTCATGCCAAATCATTTCGTCGAACACCTGAAGAGCACTGTTTCTGTCAAGTTCAGTTTTTTAGAGTAACAGTTTCAGGAACTGCTGTCGTTTTCTTCAGAGTCCGTTCTCGATCTCGCCAGTACCACGGTGGCGCCTTGCTCCCTGTTCTCTCCTTCTTATCCCTGCGCCGCACGATCTCCTGGAGGCTTGCGGGCGTCGGCGACGAGCAGGAGGAGGTGCGCCACCCGTGAGCGACGGCAGCAGCGGCTTTGCGGCTGCCAGAGAGAGGCGCAGCGTGGACGGCGCCGTCCAGTGCCGCCCAAGCCACCGGAGGCCGCTGCGTGGCCACCCACTCGCCCGTGCACGCTGCCACCCGTCGTCGTGAACTGCTAGGCGCGGAGCGCGCTCTCTGTCGCCGCCGTGCCCGTACGGCCGCCCCGTCGAGGATCGGCGCATTACGCCTTGCCCGACCGAGGTTTAGCGGTGGAACGACACCAGTGATCTTCCCTGATGGTGCCTAGCCCCCTAAACCCCCTGCCCAACCACTGCCTCGCCGTAATCGCTCGCCGGAGATATCCCGTTCACGGCCACCCCCTCGGATCGCCTATAAATAGAGGCCCCGAGCTCGAGCTCAAACCCACACCACCTTTGCACTCCACCAATACCATGCCAAGCCACTTGAAGAGCCCCGAGAGAGCTTTCTTCCCCAACTCCGGCCGCCTCGACCCGCCACGGGACCCAGCTTGATTCGCTCCCGTGCGTGCACCCCTACCCCTCAGCTCTTCCTAGTAGCCTTCTAGTGCATCCACTCTGCTGACCCGCGCTTCAATTTGGAGTTTGCAGCGCCCACCGGAGTACTCCACCATCACCCGAACCACCGTCCGCCGGAGAAAGTGTCGCCGTCGACGTGGTGCTCTCCGTCGGCCAAGTCCACCACCCACCGACGCGGAAGAACACACTGAACCTCTTGGTACCCTCCGATCTCCCTGCCTCGCCGTGGTTCAACACCGGCGACCACCGCAACCTTCGGGCGCCGGCGAAGTTTTAAACCTGACATGTGGGACCCCCCCGTCAGCCTCTCTTCTTTTCCCCCTAGAACCGTTTTCTGTTGGCGCCTTCGGGCAGAATACGTTTTCTCTTTGGGCTGGCGCATTTCTTTCCGAACCGTTTTCTGTTTTCTCAGTTAAGTCCCTGGATCTTTTCTGTTTCATCACAGATTAGTCCCTGGACTAAAACCCTTATATCTTTTTAATAAAAGATGATTTTTGATTGATTCTTTTTCTGTCAGTCTTATATTTTTGTCTAGTTTTTATAGTATTTATTTGGAAAATTTTTGGAACAAATTTTATGCACGCAATGATTTTCACGTTAGTGTACGTTTTCGCTATGCCGTAGGTTCCGGAAGAGGTGACGGAGCCGCGAACTTCGCCGAGCTAGACTCCGACTTCTCCGAACCAGGCAAGCATGTTTGAACCTTCGATATGACAGGTGTTTTGCATGTTTGCTTGAATGGTTTGTGCATGGCATATGAGCATCGGTGAGTATCTCGTTGCATGTAAGGCAACTATCCGTGTGTTTCGAAGTTATCGTGATCTCTGATGAGAGATGACCTGATCATGTGGTGACATGAGAGGTAGTAAGATGGTATTGTTGTAGCATGCCAGTCTTACGTCTTCCGGTATACTCCAACGTCAACGTGGACTGAGACACGTTATCGTTCTTCCCCTTCCGTGCTGCCACATGTTTTCTGCCAAGAATACGGTTTAGTAAGTTGTTAACCTCTTTCCGTGTACACACCAAATAGAGGGGCCGGGATGAGGGTTCCATGGCCCTGGATTAAAGCCAGTCATCCGGTCAGGGGGCATGGGTGTTTCCGGTTGGGACCGAGAGGGGGGCACCCCTTAGAGCGCGCGTATATAAATTTGATCCCATGCTACGCGAGGTTGTAGCCTCCCCGTCTCAAGGTTTTTCTTGAACGTTGCCGAGGGTGATTCCTGGCTTCGGAATGTTGAATGGGTGTGTACTGGTTAGATGTGTTTCTCCTAAAACACCGTAAACGGAACTAGTCCTTGTGACTACTGAAATCCGTTGGCTGTGGTTAAAGTACAAACTCTGCAGAGTCAAATCCTTCCGAGTCATCGTATCCATGGTCAAGGACCGTGACCAGTGTATCCATATCTATGTCAAATCCTCGTGGTATTTTTCCCCGGTGAACAAGCTTGAGTGGTAAATTGGTTGAACGTTATTCCTGTGGATGGACTAACCCAGTTGTTTATTTCATACCTGATTATGCCCTGGAAATGATTTAAGTTCTTGAGCTACTGAGATATCAAGTTATGAAATATAAGCCCTTTATGTGATGTCGCTCAGACGTCCGACTGTGGCACTCTTGTTATTTACTTTTGATATAAGCCCTTTATGTGATGTCGCTCAGACGTCCGACTGTGGCACTCTTGTTATTTACTTTTGATATAAGCCCTTTATGTGATGTCGCTCAGATGTCCGACTGTGGCACTCTTGTTATTTACTTTTGATATAAGCCCTTTATGTGATGTCGCTCAGACGTCTGACTGTGGCACGCACTGTCATTTATATTCTATTATAAGCCCTTTATGTGGTGTCGCCTTGACGCCCGACTGCGGCATTGTTATTCTTTTTGTATCCCTTCGAGGAGTCATTCAGACACTCGATTGGCCCTCAGTATTACTTTGGGATTTCGGGAGGACTACCGCCCGACTTCTCTTTTATTTCCCATGAATTATTATCTCAATGTCTGAGTGCGCTTGTTAATCTGTTCATATGCATCAGGTTTACATTTGTTATATCTTATGTCCGAACTGTCTTGCGAGTACTTTCATAGTACTCACCTGGCTTGTTGATTTGGCCAGATGTTGGCGAAGGCGATCTCATGGATGAAGAGTTTGATAGTGAGTCCGACGCCTAGAGGAGTCCCAGTCAGTCCCGTGCGATCCTGGATATTGGTCACTTGTATTATATACGCTTCCGCCACCCACAATAAGTATCCTCGAGCCTCACTCCGATGCTCGAAGAGTTGTTAGATTCAGGAGTCATGTCACCCCCTTCGCTGTGATTTTTCCACCACCGCTTTTATCATGAGTTAGCAGTTATGCCACCCTATCCGCCTTTATGTATTATTGGCGTGTTTGTAATAAATTGTTGAGCAGTCTCCGCTCAACCTTGTATTATATTCAGTACTCCTGGTATTTTCTTCTGTGATCAAGATTTTGTCTACCAGTAAGAAGGATTCTTCTTTACTGGTCCGTAAAAGGGATCGATTTCTCAATAAATATTTTTATTGGAAAACCGGTCGTGACACCTTGGTTATAAACCTTGGTCATATATATATTTGGGTATCATGACCCGCCCGGTGGTAAACCGCCAGGGCGCTTTAAGCTTCTTATCTGCAGGAACAGCTTGAATAAATAGCTATGGATTATGAACATCATATCTTAAGCATGGCGGATTAACACACATCAGTTGCAGATAAATATGCACGAAGGCATAACAGACCAAGTGTTTTAACTAGCCTATTACAAGGCGTTTTCAGTGCCCAAAGGAGTAGTTGTCTCAATAAGCATTACAGCAAAAGAAAAACTAAACTGGCACCCGCGCCATCACCTCAGTGCAGTGCTACGCGCCTGGAGCCTACTAGGGAGGAGGTGGAGGTTGAGTCTCCTGCACCGCTGGGTCTTACCCTCGCCAAGGGGAAGGACATCTTCACCATCTCCGACTGAGTGCGCCAAGTAGCCGCGCGTTGTGTCTGCATGTATGATATGTTTTATATGTACGTTAGTTTGTTGTAGTTGTGTGCGCTGCACTCCAGAGGAGTGTGCTAGTATAAATAACATGTCAGGAGTGTGTGCGCACATCCTGAGTGATGTATCGTGTGTTTGCGTGTCGCGTATAAGATATGTGCTAAGCGGTCCTTCTCCGTGCGAAATCGTTTGTGTTTTCTTGTAAAATCTTGAGGTCTTTTAGATTTTTGCCTTTGCCAGATTTTCCTTGTGCCACATAGTTCTTCTCATGAGTTTTGCAAAATAATACCCCAGAGTGGAAAAATGTCTCGTCCGTGGACTCGTTCCATGCCCAATCAACCAGAAGAAGTTTATGGAACACAAACAAGCAACAACTTCACTCAGGGACAGTCTAGTCAACAGGACAGCGAAGCAGCCTTATCTCAAGTATGCCGTCTTTTCGAGCAAAGCCAACAGCAACACCAAGAAATGATGAATCACGTCATCAATATGGGAAACCACCGTGAGCCATATCAACCACACTCCAAGTTGTCTGAATTACAGAAGACTCGCCCTCCAACATTTGCTCACACTGATAGGCCGCTTGAAGCCGATGATTGGCTTCGAGACATCGAAAGAAAGCTGATTATTGCGCAGTGTTCAGATCATGAGAAGGTGCTTTATGCACCCCACTACCTTACTGGAGCAGCTGCAGCATGGTGGGAGAACTTCCTACACATGCATCCCAGTGAACACAACATCACCTGGGAAGAGTTTAAGGAAGGCTTTCGTGGGGCACACATCCCCAGGAGCATCATAAAAATCAAGAAAAGGGAATTTGATGACCTCAAGCAAAGAGGCATGTCAGTGACAGAATACAACGGTCAGTTTACCCACCTATCTCGTTATGCCTACGATGAGCATATGACTGAGAACAAAAGGATGGAAAAGTTTTTGGAGGGCCTGGTGCCAGCATTAAGATGCCAACTGGTCGTACACACTTTCCCGGATTTTAAAACTCTGGTTGACAAGGCCATTACCTTGGAGAATGAGCGCCGCAGTCTGGAAGATATTCGTAAGCGAAAGAGGGACAGGACGACTCTTGCTCGCAACAGCCGAAGCAAGACGGATGTTCAGAGGGTTGAAGCAAGAAAATCCACGACTACTGATCTAAGGCCAACCAGACAGTTTCATTCCAGGGACAAGGACTTCACGTACCGCCCAGGGGTCACTTGCTATGCTTGTGGTGAAGAAGGGCACTATGCCAAACAGTGCCCAAAATCAAGGAACTCGGCCCCCAAGCCGAACAATGGTGGGGACAATCCAGCCCCCAAGCGCAACAATTTCAATCCCAGCAACAATCATAGGAAGGGTCACCTGAACCATGTGACCAGGGAAGAAGCGCAGAATGCCCCAGACATCGTGCTCGGTACGTTCCCCGTCAACACAGTACCTGCCACGGTTTTGTTTGATTCTGGAGCTTCTCACTCGTTCGTTTCGAAAAGTTTTGTTTTACAACATGATTTTCCGATACTTCCCTTGGAAAAATCTATGATCATCAAGTCCCCCGGGAATAAGCAGATCGCTCAGAGTTACTGCCTAGGAGTGATCATTGAGTTCGAAGGACTAAAGTTCCTAGCTAACTCATCGTGTTGGAAAATAAAGGACTGGATGTCATCTTAGGGATGGACTGGTTGACCACCAACAAGGGATTTATTGATTGTTTCAATCGGACTGTGATTCTCACTCATCATCACGGCAAGACAATAAAGGTTACAGCTCAAGAAAGACCACGGTCACGGCAACCAAAGCTGAACAAAGTGGACATTTCAGAATTGAGAAAAGTTCCAGTGGTGTGCGAATTTCCCGACGTATTCCCTGAAGAACTACCAGGCATGCCACCAGACCGAGAGATAGAGTTCAGCATCGACTAGCACCTGGCACCACTCCCATCTATAAGAAACCTTATAGAATGGCACCCTCAGAGTTGGTAGAATTGAAGAAGCAAATAAAAGAATTACTGGACAAAGGATTTATTCGAGCCAGCTCCTCACCTTGGGAAATCGTTGTGAAATATATACGGACCATAAGAGCCTTAAATATATTTTCACACAACCAGAGCTAAATTTACGCCAACGACGCTGGTTGGAATTGGTCAAGGACTATGATGTCGGCATTCACTACCATCCAGGGAAAGCGAATGTAGTGGCAGATGCTCTTAGTCGGAACCCCAGCCCGGACAACGACGGTCCACAAAACTTGAGGCCTGAGTTTCAGCAGGAGTTTGCTAGACTCAACATGGTGTTAGTCTCTGAGGGCACCGTATCAAATCTGGAGATACAACCCACCCTAGTGAAACAAATTAAGAAGGCTCAGCAGGGACATCCCAGCATCGAAGGTATAAAGAGAAAAATGAACCTTGGCAAGGCTTCAGAGTTCGTCACAGACAATGAAGGAATATTATGGTACGGGGACAGACTTTGCGTACCAAACATTGAGGAACTCAAGCAACAAATCCTAACCGAAAGCCACACCGCTCCATACTCGATCCATCCTGGAGGAACCAAAATGTACAAAGACATTCAGGAAAGATTTTGGTGGCACGGTATGAAAAGGGATATAGCCGCATTCATTGCTTGTTGCGATTCTTGTCAACGCATAAAAGCCGAGCATCAAAAGCCAGCAGGGCTACTACAGCCAAACAGGATACCGGAGTGGAAATGGGATGAAATTGGAATGGACTTCATCGTCGGACTACCTCGATCGCAACGCGGAAATGATGCCATATGGGTCATCACGGATAGGCTAACCAAGGTAGCACATTTCATTCCCGGGAAGACGACCTACTCCACACAAAGGCTAGCCAAGCTTTATCTCTCCCGTATAGTTTGTCTGCATGGAGTCCCAAAGATTATAATATCCGACCGAGGCACTCAATTTGTCTCTAAATTCTGGGATCACTTACAACAAGCTCTGGGCACTCAACTAGCATTCAGTACAGCGTACCACCCTCAGACTGATGGACAAACGGAACGCGTGAACCAAATCCTAGAGGACATGCTGAGAGCCTGTGTGCTCACCTATGGATCTAGTTGGGAAGAAAGTTTGCCATATGCCGAGTTTGCTTACAACAACAGTTACCAAGCCAGCTTACAAATGGCACCCTTTGAAGCATTGTACGGACGGAGGTGTCGTACCCCACTAAATTGGTCAGAGACAGGTGACAGTCGTATCTTCGGCCCAGACATGCTCAAGGAGGCCGAGGAGAAAGTTAAACAGATCAGGGACAGACTCAAGACAGCTCAAAGCCGACAGAAGAGCTATTACGATCAAAAACATCGTGAGGTCAGCTTTGAACCCGGTGATTTCGTATACCTACGAGTGTCTCCTATGAGGGGCCTGCAACGGTTCAAAATTAAGGGGAAGCTAGCCCCGAGATTTATTGGACCCTTCCGCATAGTTGCACGAAGAGGCACAGTAGCCTACCAGCTAGACCTACCCAAAGAGCTGTCAGACGTCCACGACGTGTTTCACGTCTCACAATTGAGAAAATGTGTAAGTAACCCGGAGAAGCATGTATCTCATGAGAGCATTGATGTGCAACCAGACCTCACCTGCAGAGAGCGGCCAGTAAAGATTTTGGAAGAGTCTGAAAGGAGGACCCGTCAGAAAAGAACAAAAATTTACAAGGTTCAGTGGAGCAACCACACCGAGGATGAAGCTACATGGGAAAGGGGAGATTTTCTCCAGGCAGAGTATCCATATCTATTTGAGGATCGGCAGAAATCTCGGGGACGAGATTTTTCCTAAGGGGGTAGGTGTTGTGACACCCAAAATTTTATTTGGCTTTTTCAAACTTTTATTTGATTTGAGGGATGTTATTTAAAATTTTCTGAAGTGCTCTCCCTCTCAAAATATTTTCTTTTATGACAAGTGTTTTGTTTTGGATTCACCCAAGACTTGATTTTGGTCTTGGAGATTTTTCCATCTTATGTGGACTCAAACCCAAATGTTTTTCATTTGGGAAAATTTCTTTTGAAAATCTTTTAAATAGCCCTATGGCATTTGGAATGATCCTTTCCACTTTCAAAAATCCCTATTGCCATGACATGAGTGGAAACCACCTCCCAAAAGCCATTCCTCATATTTGTGTCAAGTTATACTTCAAATCCAGCAAGTTGAACCTCTCCATGTATTTGTTTCCACTTGAATTCTATCAAAAATAATTTCTGCCTTCTAGTTTGATCCTTGGAGGTTCTCAAAGGAGCTGCCCTTTCTACTTTGAATTTGGCCTCCAAACAAGTCTCCCTGGCTAGTCCTTAGAGCCCTCAACCAAGATCCATGAAGATCCACTCGTCTCTAGTTCAAATATTTCAAATTGTACTTGCTGCAAGTTTGGACCTTATTTGCCAAATTTGATGAAATTCATTTGAATTCTTCTCCTAAAAATCTGAGAAAATTCAGGCAGCCTCTGGGTGCATTGACAGGTCACCTCACGAAGTCCCAGCTCCAGAAAAAAATTTCTTCATGCCAAATCATTTCGTCGAACACCTGAAGAGCACTGTTTCTATCAAGTTCAGTTTTTCAGAGTAACAGTTTCAGGAAACAGCTACTTTGCCGTCCGCCACGGCGGACGGCAAAGGCTCGAACGGCGGACGGCAAAGACCTTTGCCGTCAGCCGCGGACGGCAAAAGGCTCCGGCAAAGAAGGCTACGGTAAACAGCTGCTTTGCCGTCTGCTTCCTGGCGGCGGACGGCAAAGGCTCTTTGCCGTCTGCTGCGGACGGCAAAGAGGGCGGACGGCAATAATTGCGCTGTCAGTCCGTTAAGTGGCTAACGGCAGACCTTTGCCGTCCGCCGCTGACGGCAAAATTTCTCTGGTCTTTGCCGTCCGCCGTATGATGTCATCTACACGTCACTAGATGGTAGGTTCTTTGCCGTCCGCCGCTGATGGCAAAGTGCAGGTTCTTTGCCGTCTGCCACGGATGGCAAAGTCTTTGACGTCTGCCACTGTAGGCAAACTGACCAAATGGGTCAGCTCCCGGGAAGCACAGTTGGCTGCCACGTGGCTTCTTTGCCGTCCGCGGCAGACGGCAAAGAGGCCGTTGCCGTCTGTGGCAGACGGCAAAGAGCCTGCATATTGGGTTTTTTTTCTGTTTTTTATTAAATCCCACAATTTTCACAGAAAATATATATGACATATAGATATATTTCACAGGCATTCATAAGCAAGTCCATAAGCAAGTTCATGTATTTCACAGGCATTCATAAGCAAGTCCATAAGCAAGTTCCATCCGTACATTTTACATAAGCAAGTTCCATCCATCATTTCATACATAAACAAGTTCCATCCATACATAAACAAGCACTCCATAGCTAAGGTGACTAGAATGAGAAGACAAGAATGAGAAGACAAGAACAAGAAGAGTAGAACAAGCACTCCATCCAGCACATAATGAAATCTGCAAAATGGCAAAATAAGAAAGTTAGAAATGGATCGTTTTTAGCTCACTTAGGTGAAATGGATCGTTTTTTAGGTAACTAAGGTGAAATGGATCGTTTTTTAGCTCACTTAGGTCAAATGGATCGTTTTTGAGCTAACTTAGTTGAAATGGATCGTTTTTTAGCTAACTTTGTTGAAATGGATCATTTTTGAGCTAATTTAGTTGAAATGGATCGTTTTTGAGCTAACTTAGGTGAAATGGATCATTTATGAGCTAATTTAGTTGAAATGGATCTTTTTGAGCTAACTTAGGTGAAATGGATCATTTAAGAGCTAATTTAGGTGAAATGGATCGTTTTTAGCTCACTTAGGTCAAATGGATCGTTTATGAGCTAAATTAGTTGAAATGGATCGTTTATGAGATAACCTAGGTAAGATGGGTCATTTTGGAGTTAACCTAGGTGAAATGGGCCATTTTAAAGCTAACGTAGGTAAAATGGATCATTTAGGAGCTATAAAATGGGTCATTTTTGAGCTAACTTGGATGAACTGCATCATTTATAAGCTAACCTAGGTAAAATGGGTCATTTTGGAGGAAAAGAAGCTAACTCTAGGTCATTATGGTAAGCATATTGGAGGAAATAAAGCTAAGTCTAGGTCTTTATGCATTTGTTAAGCAAAACACTAGAGAAACATACCGTGATCAAGGAGGTGTAGGAGCGGGGTGGCTAGTGCCGCTACCTGGAGAAGGATCGTGCGATGCGTTTCTGGAGTTAAGCTGCACCAAAGATCATTTCCAATGTCTCGTTAGCATTACGACACTCAAATGTTAAGACTAGCAAGTAATGTCCATTCAAATTAAACTCACCGTGCTCCCAGGAGCAATCACTGGCATCGGCGGAGCGGGCTGACCGGACTTCTCGCACACAGACTGCACATTTGGTTTTCAGAACAGAGTCATACTAGTTAGTATTGAGACTCAAATGTTAAGACTAGCAAGTAATCTGCAGAAGAAACTTACCACAAGGAGCTCGTACATGGCCCTTGCCTGCATGTCATTCCGTGCCCTCTCCTCCTCCATCATCTTTCTCGTCCTCTCCTCCATCTCCCGCTGCCTCTCCGCCGCCTCCGCCAGAAGTTTCTCCGTTCTATCTCTCTCAGTCTGTATAGCAGCCTGCAACACCACTCACATGACCATTTGTAATCATTGATGGAAGCGCACACAATGTAATGGAGAAAGATAACTGAGTACGTATCACTAACCTTGATGGCGAGTTGCACTGGCCGTTCACGAGGCCTTATCTCAGGAGCGGAGCTCGACTCGCGCGCCTTGATCTCCGGGAGAGTGCTAGGACAACGGATAAGTCCATCTCCAATGGCTATGGAGCCATGGGACCTCCCGCCACCAGATATCATCACCAGCTCTGGATCAATGGGACCCTGGCTCGGGTTAAAGTCCTCCCCTTTCCTCGCCTTCCCCTCATCTCTATATCTCACGAGCTTGTTGTGGGAGGAGATGTTGGTGAAGTTGTTTGCATCATCGAGGTCAGACTGAGAGAAAGCCTTGACTTTCTTGAAAGAGGCAGTGTGGGCCATGGCATACAGGTCGTACACCTCTGGCACCTTATCCGCCTTATTGTAGCGTGCCTGAAAGAGAGAAACAATGAAAATTAGTAATTAAAGGGCTCAAGCTAGCATGATGAATGAATTGCATGAATCATGAAGCAAACCACATACCCAGTTGCGCCCGAACTGATATAAGTTGGAGCTGCCTTGATGGTGTGGCACACCTTCCATTTGGGCACGTTTGTCCTTGGCCTGGTTGTGGAGGGCTAGCCATTCTTTTGAGCACCACTCATCGACCAACACTTCCCAACAATCCATCCGATCCGCACACCATCTCGGAGGCGGCTAAGTTAGCAAATAGAAACTTGAGCGCTACGGCTAAGAATTAATAAATGAAGGAACTTAAGTAGAAGGCCTTAAGAATTACCTTGATGTACTGCTCCTTACTCAGGAACTTATCCGGCACGCCGGCTTGGTCTTCTTGATACCACGCAAGGCGTAGTAGTCTCGAACAGCCTGCACCCGAGCCTCGTGCCATAAGTTTTGGAGTAGGCGCTTGCAGACGTTCTGGATAACATTTGCGCTGTCCTCCTCGTATCCCTCCTCACACCTGTAGAATGTCTGCAATCAAATGAGACAATATTGATTAGTACAATTAATAACTAGCTAGTTGAAGATTTTGAAATGTGTAAAGGAGAAATTACCCAGAACGTCCTGATCACCATGTCTGCCCTCGTGTCGCACACGACACCGTCGATAATGACATCTGGCGGGGCCGGGGCAGCCACGTAGTGCTCCCAGCTCAACCCAAGCTCTGGAAGCCGACCCTCACCAGGCAACGTGAAAAACTCCGGGAAGTTTTGCCGGCAAAGAACTCCAAGGACGGAGTTGGGCCGGCGGACACTATGATGGTGGTCCCAACCCCTGCAGCATGACAAGGCCAACGCATTAGTTATTTGAAGAAACGTGAATGCAGAAGGTACAAAAATATTAAATGCACTTACGTACCTCTCCCCATCAGGGAAGATCAACCACCTCTGCTCGCGGGTCGCCGGCACGGACGGGAGCCGTGTAGCACCACGCTGGTAGACGGTGCCACCCTCCTCCTCAAGATCAGTCGGCTCCCCGCCATCATCAGCATGGCCACTCGGCTCCTCGGGCTGATCCGGCCAGGTACCCCATCCGGACGTGTGCTCCTCCGGGGTCTCATGGGCCGAAGGCCAGTCGACCCGAGGCTCGTGGGCCCAAGACCCGTGGACCGGAGGCTCGTGGACCGGAGTCCGTGTAGACTCCTCCTCGGACGAGTCCACCCTAGCAGTCACGTGCTCGGGTGAAACAGCTGGGGGTGGCGGCGAGGAAGGCGCTATAGCAGTCACCCTACCTCCTCTCCCGCGACCACGTGCCTCACCTCCTCTCTTCCTACCTCGTCCCCTGCTGGGCACCGCGGTCGACAAAGAAGGGCCCGGCGGTGTGGACATACTGTCCAGCAACGCTCGGCGGAGAGGTGCGTCTGGAATCGAAGACCTCAGACCACGCGCCAACGAAGAAGGGGCCTTGGCGCGCTCCCGACCAGCGCCCACCATCTTTCAACACCTGCCATGACAAACAGTAAACGAAATTAGTACAACATAAAAAAAAGACCGACATGAATAATAATATGTGTATCACTTAAGTGTATCATCATCAAGAACAACATTACAAAATTTAATACCTGACACTACTAATAATCTCGATCAGTATCATCAATAAATGCATAATCATCATCATCACTATAATCAATGACGGGCTCATAGGGTTCAGTGGCATCAACATGTGCAAGGCCACCTTGACGTAATCGGTCAAGCAATGACAGGTCATCCGCAGCAGTAACCTCTTCTTGTTCCGGCTCTTCTTGTTCCTCCTCTGGGGTGATGTCGGATTCACTGTCGCTGTCTACTTCAATGTTTTGGGGTGAAGTATAGCGGTTCTTGAAACGCTTTTTGGAAAGACGTGTCTCTTGGAAGAATTCTCCTTCATATGTGTCTGGGTTAATGTGAGGTTCATAATCCTCTTCCTTTGGGGGAGATAGTCTAGCACGTGGCGGCACTTCATAAACGACATCCCAACCCTTCAGATTAGGATTAGTTTGGCAGGCCCACGGTAGATAGAATACTTGGGTCGCCTGTTGAGCCGTAATATAGACATCAGGAACATCTAAATGGGTGCTTTGGTTGATTTCAACTATCCCTATATGTTCATGAGTCCTTCTAGTCTCCTTCGGCTGAAACCAATAACATTTGAGGACTACGACATTCGGTGGGTTTTCACCATAGAATAGAAGTTCATAAATTGCTTCAACTCTCCCATAATACTCGGTACCTCCTTCGCCGATAGCAGATACACAACAATTTGTAGACTTTCGGTCGGCCATAGATAGCTCTTTGCCATAGGTACGAAAGCGATACCCGTTGATGTCGTATTTGTCAAATGAACGGACCTTATAGTCAAAACCATTAGCGACTTGTCTCAATTCGGCGTCCATAGACTCTGAATTAGCCTACAAGTTTAATATGAAAGGATTGTTGCATTACGCACAAATTAGCAAATGAAACCGGGATAGCCGCCTACAAATTAGCCTACAAGTCTAATAGAAATTACCGTTTGTTTGAACCAAGAGATGAAACCGGGATAGCCGCCTCCTTGCTTTGCGAGAAGCTCATACTCTTCGACAGAATCCTTTTGGATCACCGCTCCATACGAGAATAAGGCGACGTATCGATTGTATGAAATATCCAGGAATAAGAGCAGTTCAAAGGAAATAGAAGTTGCGAAACTATGTACCGAGAACTTACTCGATGTACGGCCGCACTTCTATCAGGTTGTTGAAGATATACAACGAAATGGTCCGCCATTGTTCGTTATCCAAAGATACTGGATTTGAAACACTGGCTGGTGCTAGATTCCCTTTGAATAGCTGAGGTTGGATCCACCCTTTTTAGGGTCGTCAGCATTGTACCGAGGCTTCGGATTATGCAAATGACGATTTTTGGCTTCGTAGTGTGATGTCACGAAGTTTTCCGCCTCCTCAGTGATGAATGCCTCAGCCATCGATGCTTCAATTCTACGTTTATTTTTACATTTTTGTCGAAGCGTCTTCTGCATACTCTCAGTTGGGTAGCACCAACGATTTTGCACGGGCCCCCCCAATCTTGCCTCGGTCGGGAGATGCAAAATCAAATGTTGCATTGGATTAAAGAAGCCCGGTGGAAAGATCTTCTCTAACTTGCAGATCAACTCCGGCGCCAACTCTTCCATTTCTTCTAGCACGCCAGGCGATAGTTCTTTCGCACAAAGAACACGGAAGAAATAGCTGAGTTCTGCCAGTACTAGCCATTCATCCTCAGGGATGAAGCCACGCAACATCACCGGCATTACCCGCTCAATCCATATGTGCCAATCATGAATCTTGAGACCAAATATCTTCAATTTATCAAGACTGGCTCCCCTCTGTAGATTCGCTGCATACCCGTCGGGGAACATCAACTGCATTTTCACCCACAAGATAATTTCCCTCATAGCTGGCCTTCCAAGATTGAACCATCCCTTTGGCTTCGTCCAGTTCTGCTTTCCTTTCGGTTCTTTCATGTTTTGTAACGGCCTATCACATAGCGCCTCCAGATCGACTCTAGCCTTAGTATTATCCTTTGACTTCCCATCTATGCCGAACAATGTACCAAAAAGTGCCTCGGCGATATTCTTCTCAGTGTGCATCACGTCGATGTTGTGTGGGCAAAGGAGGTCTTTGAAGTAAGGCAGATCCCATAAGCATGTTTTGTGAGTCCAGGCGTGCTTAGAATTATACCCCTTGAAGTACCCTGGACGCTCTGGATCTGGCTCGAGAGCGTTTAACTGATCCAGGGTCTGTTGGCCTGTCAATGCAGGTGGTGCAGAGTTTTTGACAACTCTACCTCTGATGAAGTTCTTCTTGTCTTTCCTGAACTTATGGCGAGGATTCAGGAACTGTCTATGCATGTCGAAGCAAGAAAACATGCGACCGGCCTGAAGCCAACGAAACTCAAGAGCTCCCTTGCATGTGGAGCACGAGAACCTTCCATGCACACACCAGCCAACGAATAGCGCATACGCCGGCAAGTCATGCGTCGAGTACATGTACCAGACACGCATTATGAAGTTCCGTTTGCTATAGGCATCGTATGTCTTGAACCCATTATCCCAGGCTTCTTGCAATTCGTCCTTAAGCGGTTGCATGTACACATTCATATTTTTCCCCGGATAGTTGGGCCCTGGAATTATCAACGTCAGGAAAATGTTCTTTCTTTGCATAATCTGTCCGGGGGGGAGATTGAGTGGAAAGACAAATACGGGCCAACAACTGTATTGGGCTGCCATCATACCAAACACACTGAACCCATCCGTGCTGATGCCGACTCAAGGATGCCTCGGATCTGCCGCTTTGTCACCATGTAATTCATCAAACTTTTTCCACGCAACACCATCCGATGTGTGTACAATCATCAGATTCCCATCTGCATCTAGTTTGGTTCTTTTGCCCGTTTTGTGCCATGTCATCTGTCTGGCCGTCTCTTCGACCATGAAAAGACGTTGAAGTCTTCGTACGATTGGCATATACCGAAGAACACTAACGGGGATTTTGGTCTGTGTCTTCTCACCCATACCGTTGTCTACCACAACATACCTGGAAGACTTGCAAATGGGACAATAGTTCAAGTCCGCATAGTCAAGCCTAAACAAGACACATCCTTTCTCACAGGCATGTATCTTATCATAGGGCATCTTCAGTGCACGGAGGATTTTGTCCGACTGGTACAGGTTTGCAGGCATTACATGGCCTTTGGGTAGAAAGCGTCCAAATACTGTCATCATTGCATCGTAGCATTCTCTGCCCAAGTTGAACTGAGCCTTCAGAGCCATTACTTGTGAGATGGCATCCAACTGACAAAGCTCAGTGTGCTCATGGAGCGGACGTTTTGAAGACTCCAACATTTCATTGAAGGCCTTTGCAGATTCCTCCATCTCCTCGTCCGAATCCCGAGCATCATCAAAGTCTTGCACCATGTTTTCCATCCCGGTACCATGCTCGTCGGTGCGGCGACGATCCACCTCAGCTCGGTCACGTTGGGCAGACTCACCATGAAATGTCCACACCGTATAATCGGGCGTAAAACCACTCTTCTGCAGGTGTTTGCCCATTTCAGCCTCTGTCCTCTTTTCCCAATTGCCGCACCGTAAACAGGGGCACCAGGTTTTCCTCTGGCCATTTGCAAATGCGGCTCGCACAAACCCCTTGGTTTTTGTGAACCATTCAGTGCTCCATTTGTTCTGACCAGTGTGACCGGTGTACATCCACGCACGATCACTCATCTTGACTTTCAGAGCTACTAGACACACAACAAATATATATATAATTCACCATGTATATATTCATCAGTTGATCTACTTTGTCAATTTTATTACGTCCATGCAACCTACACTCTAATAGGTAATGATAGGTCCTAATCCCACCCGAGTATGTTTAGATTGGGTTCATTTTCCCATGCTATGCTCCGGATCCTACGCAAAATTTCGGCAGCACCTCCCCGCTGTTCTCCTGATACACGTCTCTGCAATAAACAGAGAGGATGTGTACCCGGAGAACAATAGGGGAGGCACTGACGAAATTTATGCATCGGATCCGGAGCAAAGCATATGGGAAAACGAACCCAATCTAAACATACTCGGGTTGTCCATGCATAGTGTTGGACAATTCGAAAGAATCAAGGTTATAAATATGCAAATGCATGCATATTTATAACTATGACGCTTTCAAACGGGAGACACATATTGGTTACGCATACTGATGATTCAAGACACATATGTAGCTAGCTATCAAGTTTCATCGGAATAGATCAAATAATTAATGGGGGAGGAGGACATGTCATTTGTGCTCACCCACGAACGAAGGGGCAGAGCTCGTCAAACGCACGGCGAGGTCGTCGAACACCAAACCTCGCAGCGATGAAACAACTGCACATTTAAAACTACCCGATCAACACAATTATATATGATGTTTTTCATAACAAAATCGAAAGATATATGACCTAACTAATAATTCACAAATATATGACCCCGTCGGCTTCTGGAAGGCCAAAGAACACCTTTTCGGGAGGTGTCGGGGGTCGGGGTGTCGTGTCGGTCTCGGGGTGCCGTGTCGGGGTC
>NC_057811.1:390834418-390952844 GCF_018294505.1 Triticum aestivum | reverse complement strand
CGTCCGCTAATCTTTGACGTCCTGGCGGACGGCAAAGAGGTGGGGCGTTAAGTTTTTTTCAAACGGGCGGGGGGTGGCGGCCACCTCCCTCTTTGCCGTCCGCCAGCGGACGACAAAGATTCTTTGTCGTCTGCTAGCGGACGGCAAAGAGCTGGCTGATGGCAAAGAGCTTCTTTGCCGTCTGCCATTTCTTTGCCGTCCGCTTTTTGGTAGCTGATGGCAAAGAGCTTCTTTGCCGTCAGCTAGCAGACGGCAAAGAGCTGGCAGATGGCAAATTAGCTGATTCCAGTAGTGCAGCTGCAGCATGGTGGGAGAACTTCCTACACATGCATCCCAGTGAACACAACATCACCTGGCAAGAGTTTAAGGAAGGCTTTCGTGGGGCACACATCCCCAGGAGCATCATAAAAATCAAGAAAAGGGAATTTGATGACCTCAAGCAAAGAGGCATGTCAGTTACAGAATACAACGGTCAGTTTACCCAGCTATCTCGTTATGCCTACGATGAGCATATGACTGAGAACAAAAGGATGGAAAAGTTTTTGGACGGCCTGGCGCCAGCATTAAGATGCCAACTGGTCGTACACACTTTCCCGGATTTTAAAACTTTGGTTGACAAGGCCATTACCTTGGAGAATGAGCGCCGCAGTCTGGAAGATATTCGTAAGCGAAAGAGGGACAGGACGACTCTTGCTCGCAACAACCGAAGCAAGACTGATGTTCAGAGGATTGAAGCAAGAAAATCCACGACTACTGATCTAAGGCCAACCAGACAGTTTCATTCCAGGGACAAGGACTTCACGTACCGCCCAGGGGTCACTTGCTATGCTTGTGGTGAAGAAGGGCACTATGCCAAACAGTGCCCAAAACCAAGGAACTCGGCCCCCAAGCCGAACAATGGTGGGGACAATCCAGCCCCCAAGCGCAACAATTTCAATCCCAGCAACAATCACAGGAAGGGTCACCTGAACCATGTGACCAGGGAAGAAGCGCAGAATGCCCCAGACATCGTGCTTGGTACGTTCCCCGTCAACACAGTACCTGCCATGGTTTTGTTTGATTCTGGAGCTTCTCACTCGTTTGTTTCGAAAAGTTTTGTTTTACAACATGATTTTCCGATACTTCCCTTGGAAAAATCTATGATCATCAAGTCCCCCGGGAATAAGCAGATCGCTCAGAGTTACTGCCTAGGAGTGATCATTGAGTTCGAAGGACTAAACTTCCTAGCTAATCTCTTTGTGTTGGAAAATAAAGGACTGGATGTCATCTTAGGGATGGACTGGTTGACCACCAACAAGGGATTTATTGATTGTTTCAATCGGACTGTGATTCTCACTCATCATCACGGCAAGACAATAAAGGTTACAGCTCAAGAAAGACCACGGTCACGGCAACCAAAGCTGAACAAAGTGGACATTTCAGAATTGAGAAAAGTTCCAGTGGTGTGCGAATTTCCCGACGTATTTCCTGAAGAACTACCAGGCATGCCACCAGACCGAGAGATAGAGTTCAGCATCGACTAGCACCTAGCACCACTCCCATCTATAAGAAACCTTATAGAATGGCACCCTCAGAGTTGGTAGAATTGAAGAAGCAAATAAAAGAATTACTGGACAAAGGATTTATTCGAGCCAGCTCCTCACCTTGGGGTTCGCCAGTATTATTCGCCAAGAAAAAGGATGGGACACTGAGATTGTGTATAGACTATCGAGCTCTCAATATGGTCACCATCAAAAACAAATATCCGATGCCACGGATAAATGATTTGTTTGACCAGCTCGCACAAGCCAAGGTGTTCTCAAAGATTGATTTGAGATCGGGATATCATCAATTGAAAGTACCGACGGAAGATATCCCTAAGACAGCATTCACCTCCAGATACGGATTATATGAGTTCACAGTAATGCCGTTTGGACTGACGAACGCCCCCGCATATTTCGTCCACCTCATGAACAAAGTGTTTATGAAATTTATGGACAAATTTGTTGTGGTGTTCATTGACGATATTCTGGTATACTCAAGGACACCAGAAGAGCATGCTGAGCATCTCAGAATTGTTTTGGGAGAATTAAGGAAACATCAATTGTACGCCAAATTTAGCAAGTGTGAATTTTGGCTAAGGCAAGTTGGTTTCCTAGGCCATATATTAACCCAAGAAGGTGTGGCCGTAGACCCAGAAAAGGTCAAAGGCATACTTGACTGGAAACCACCAGCCAACGTGACAGATGTGCGAAGTTTCCTAGGAATGGCCGGATACTACAGAAGATTTATTGAAGGATTCTCCACTGTGGCAAAATCAATGACACAGTTGCTCAAGAAAGACAAGAAATTTGTATGGACGGAAGCATGCGAGAAAAGCTTCCAAGAACTCAAGAAGAAACTAACCACCGCACCGGTCTTAACTGTGCCAGACATACACAAGAGTTTTGAAGTGTATTGTGACGCATCTCGGAAGGGCCTCGGATGTGTACTGATGCAGGATGGCAAAGTTGTCACGTATGCTTCCAGGCAACTACGGAAGCATGAGGAAAATTATCCAACTCATGACTTGGAGCTAGCAGCGGTCATCCATGCACTCAGAGGCACTTCCTGTTGGGAAATCGTTGTGAAATATATACGGACCATAAGAGCCTTAAATATATTTTCACACAACCAGAGCTAAATTTACGCCAACGACGCTGGTTGGAATTGGTCAAGGACTATGATGTCGGCATTCACTACCATCCAGGGAAAGCGAATGTAGTGGCAGATGCTCTTAGTCGGAACCCCAGCCCGGACAACGACGGTCCACAAAACTTGAGGCCTGAGTTTCAGCAGGAGTTTGCTAGACTCAACATGGTGTTAGTCTCTGAGGGCACCGTATCAAATCTGGAGATACAACCCACCCTAGTGAAACAAATTAAGAAGGCTCAGCAGGGACATCCCAGCATCGAAGGTATAAAGAGAAAAATGAACCTTGGCAAGGCTTCAGAGTTCGTCACAGACAATGAAGGAATATTATGGTACGGGGACAGACTTTGCGTACCAAACATTGAGGAACTCAAGCAACAAATCCTAACCGAAAGCCACACCGCTCCATACTCGATCCACCCTGGAGGAACCAAAATGTACAAAGACATTCAGGAAAGATTTTGGTGGCACGGTATGAAAAGGGATATAGCCGCATTCATTGCTTGTTGCGATTCTTGTCAACGCATAAAAGCCGAGCATCAAAAGCCAGCAGGGCTACTACAGCCAAACAGGATACCGGAGTGGAAATGGGATGAAATTGGAATGGACTTCATCGTCGGACTACCTCGATCGCAACGCGGAAATGATGCCATATGGGTCATCACGGATAGGCTAACCAAGGTAGCACATTTCATTCCCGTGAAGACGACCTACTCCACACAAAGGCTAGCCAAGCTTTATCTCTCCCGTATAGTTTGTCTGCATGGAGTCCCAAAGATTATAATATCCGACCGAGGCACTCAATTTGTCTCTAAATTCTGGGATCACTTACAACAAGCTCTGGGCACTCAACTAGCATTCAGTACAGCGTACCACCCTCAGACTGATGGACAAACGGAACGCGTGAACCAAATCCTAGAGGACATGCTGAGAGCCTGTGTGCTCACCTATGGATCCAGTTGGGAAGAAAGTTTGCCATATGCCGAGTTTGCTTACAACAACAGTTACCAAGCCAGCTTACAAATGGCACCCTTTGAAGCATTGTACGGACGGAGGTGTCGTACCCCACTAAATTGGTCAGAGACAGGTGACAGTCGTATCTTCGGCCCAGACATGCTCAAGGAGGCTGAGGAGAAAGTTAAACAGATCAGGGACAGACTCAAGATAGCTCAAAGTCGACAGAAGAGCTATTACGATCAAAAACATCGTGAGGTCAGCTTTGAACCCGGTGATTTCGTATACCTACGAGTGTCTCCTATGAGGGGCCTGCAACGGTTCAAAATTAAGGGGAAGCTAGCCCCGAGATTTATTGGACCCTTCCGCATAGTTGCACGAAGAGGCACAGTAGCCTACCAGCTAGACCTACCCAAAGAGCTGTCAGACGTCCACGACGTGTTTCACGTCTCACAATTGAGAAAATGTGTAAGTAACCCGGAGAAGCATGTATCTCATGAGAGCATTGATGTGCAACCAGACCTCACCTGCAGAGAGCGGCCAGTAAAGATTTTGGAAGAGTCTGAAAGGAGGACCCGTCAGAAAAGAACAAAAAATTTCAAGGTTCAGTGGAGCAACCACACCGAGGATGAAGCTACATGGGAAAGGGGAGATTTTCTCCAGGCAGAGTATCCATATCTATTTGAGGATCGGCAGAAATCTCGGGGACGAGATTTTTCCTAAGGGGGTAGGTGTTGTGACACCCAAAATTTTATTTGGCTTTTTCAAACTTTTATTTGATTTGAGGGATGTTATTTAAAATTTTCTGAAGTGCTCTCCCTCTCAAAATATTTTCTTTTATGACAAGTGTTTTGTTTTGGATTCACCCAAGACTTGATTTTGGTCTTGGAGATTTTTCCATCTTATGTGGACTCAAACCCAAATGTTTTTCATTTGGGAAAATTTCTTTTGAAAATCTTTTAAATAGCCCTATGGCATTTGGAATGATCCTTTCCACTTTCAAAAATCCCTCTTGCCATGACATGAGTGGAAACCACCTCCCAAAAGCCATTCCTCATATTTGTGTCAAGTTATACTTCAAATCCAGCAAGTTGAACCTCTCCATGTATTTGTTTCCACTTGAATTCTATCAAAAATAATTTCTGCCTTCTAGTTTGATCCTTGGAGGTTTTCAAAGGAGCTGCCCTTTCTACTTTGAATTTGGCCTCCAAACAAGTCTCCCTGGCTAGTCCTTAGAGCCCTCAACCAAGATCCATGAAGATCCACTGGTCTCTAGTTCAAATATTTCAAATTGTACTTGCTGCAAGTTTGGACCTTATTTGCCAAATTTGATGAAATTCATTTGAATTCTTCTCCTAAAAATCTGAGAAAATTCAGGCAGCCTCTGGGTGCATTGAGAGGTCACCTCACCAAGTCCCAGCTCTAGAAAAAAATTTCTTCATGCCAAATCATTTCGTCGAACACCAGAAGAGCACTGTTTCTGTCAAGTTCAGTTTTTCAGAGTAACAGTTTCAGGAACTGCTGTCGTTTTCTTCAGAGTCTGTTCTCGATCTCGCCAGTACCGCAGTGGCGCCTTGCTCCCTATTCTCTCCTTCTTATCCCTGTGCCGCACGATCTCCTGGAGGCTTGCGGGCGTCGGCGACGAGCAGGAGGAGGTGCGCCACCCGTGAGCGACGGCAGCAGCGGCTTTGCGGCTGCCAGAGAGAGGCGCAGCGTGGACGGCGCCGTCCAGCGCCGCCCAAGCCACCGGAGGACGCCGCGTGGCCACCCACTCGCCCGTACACGCTGCCACCCGTCGTCGTGAACTGCTAGGCGCGGAGCGCGCTCTCTGCCGCCGCCATGCCCGTACGGCCGCCCCGTCGAGGATCGGCGCATTACGCCTTGCCCGACCGAGGTTTAGCGGTGGAACGGCACCAGTGATCTTCCCTGATGGTGCCTAGCCCCCTAAACCCCCTGCCCAACCACTGCCTCGCCATAATCGCTCGCCGGAGATATCCCATTCACGGCCACCCCCTCGGATCGCCTATAAATAGAGGCCCCGAGCTCGAACTCAAACCCACACCACCTCTGCACTCCACCAATACCACGGCAAGCCACTGGAAGAGCCCCGAGAGAACTTTCTTCCCCAACTCCGGCCGCCTCGACCCGCCACGGGACCCAGCTCGATTCGCTCCCGTGCGTGCACCCCTACCCCTCAGCTCTTGCCAGTAGCCTTCTAGTGCATCCACTCTGCTGACCCGCGCTTTAATTTGGAGTTTGCAGCACCCACCGGAGTACTCCACCATCGCCCGAACCACCGTCCGTCGGAGAAAGTGTCGCCGTCGACGTGGTCCTCTCTGTCGGCCAAGTCCACCACCCACCGACGCGGAAGAACACACTGAACCTCTTGGTACCCTCCGATCTCCCTACCTCGCCGTGGTTCAACGCCGGCGACCACCGCAACCTTCGGGCGCCGGCGAAGTTTTAAACCTGACATGTGGGACCCCCCCGTCAGCCTCTCTTCTTTTCCCCCTAGAACCGTTTTCTGTTGGCGCCTTCGGGCAGAATACGTTTTCTCTTTGGGCTGGCGCATTTCTTTCCGAACCGTTTTCTGTTTTCTCAGTTAAGTCCCTGGATCTTTTCTGTTTCATCACAGATTAGTCCCTGGACTAAAACCCTTATATCTTTTTAATAAAAGATGATTTTTGATTGATTCTTTTTCTGTCAGTCTTATATTTTTGTCTAGTTTTGATAGTATTTATTTGGAAATTTTTTGGAACAAATTTTATGCACGCAATGATTTTCACGTTAGTGTACGTTTTCGCTATGCCGTAGGTTCCGGAAGAGGTGACGGAGCCGCGAACTTCGCCGAGCTAGACTCTGACTTCTCCGAACCAGGAAAGCATGTTCGAACCTTCGATATGATAGGTGTTTTGTATGTTTGCTTGAATGGTTTGTGCATGGCATATGAGCATCGGTGAGTATCTCATTGCATGTAAGGCAACTATCCTTGTGTTTCGAAATTATCGTGATCTCTGATGAGAGATGACCTGATCATGTGGTGACATGAGAGGTAGTAAGATGGTATTGTTGTAGCATGCCAGTCTTACGTCTTCCGATAAACTCCAACGTCAACGTGGACTGAGACACGTTATCGTTCTTCCCCTTCCGTGCTGCCACATGTTTTCTGCCAAGAATACGGTTTAGTAAGTTGTTAACCTCTTTCCGTGTACACACCAAATAGAGGGGCCGGGATGAGGGTTCCATGGCCCTGGATTAAAGCCAGTCATCCGGTCAGGGGGCATGGGTGTTTCCGGTTGGGACCGAGAGGGGGGCACCCCTTAGAGCGCGCGTATATAAATTTGATCCCATGCTACGCGAGGTTGTAGCCTCCCCGTCTCAAGGTTTTTCTTGAACGTTGCCGAGGGTGATTCCTGGCTTCGGAATGTTGAACGGGTGTGTACTGGTTAGATGTGTTTCTCCTAAAACACCGTAAACGGAACTAGTCCTTGTGACTACTGAAATCCGTTGGCTGTGGTTAAAGTACAAACTCTGCAGAGTCAAATCCTTCCGAGTCATCGTATCCATGGTCAAGGACCGTGACCAGTGTATCCATATCTATGTCAAATCCTCGTGGTATTTTTCCCCGGTGAACAAGCTTGAGTGGTAAATTGGTTGAACGTTATTCCTGTGGATGGACTAACCCTGTTGTTTATTTCATACCAGATTATGCCCTTGAAATGATTTAAGTTCTTGAGCTACTGAGATATCAAGTTATGAAATATAAGCCCTTTATGTGATGTCGCTCAGACGTCCGACTGTGGCACTCTTGTTATTTACTTTTGATATAAGCCCTTTATGTGATGTCACTCAGACGTCCGACTGTGGCACTCTTGTTATTTACTTTTGATATAAGCCCTTTATGTGATGTCGCTCAGATGTCCGACTGTGGCACGCACTGTCATTTATATTCTATTATAAGCCCTTTATGTGGTGTCGCCTTGACGCCCGACTGCAGCATTGTTATTCTTTTTGTATCCCTTCGAGGAGTCATTCAAACACTCGATTGGCTCTCAGTATTACTTTGGGATTTCGGGAGGACTACCGCCCGACTTCTCTTTTATTTCCCATGCATTATTATCTCAATGTATGAGTGCGCTTGTTAATCTGTTCATATGCATCAGGTTTACATTTGTTATATCTTATGTCCGAACTGTCTTGCGAGTACTTTCATAGTACTCACCTGGCTTGTTGATTTGGCCAGATGTTGGCGAAGAGTTTGATAGTGAGTCCGACGCCTAGAGGAGTCCCAGTCAGTCCCGTGCGATCCTGGATATTGGTCACTTGTATTATATACGCTTCCGCCACCCACAATAAGTATCCTCGAGCCTCACTCCGGCGCTCGAAGAGTTGTTAGATTCAGGAGTCATGTCACCCCCTTCGCTGTGATTTTTCCACCACCGCTTTTATCGTGAGTTAGTAGTTATGCCACCCTATCCGCCTTTATGTATTATTGGCGTGTTTGTAATAAATTGTTGAGCAGTCTCCGCTCAACCTTGTATTATATTCAGTACTCCTGGTATTTTCTTCTGTGATCAAGATTTTGTCTACCAGTAAGAAGGATTCTTCTTTACTGGTCCGTAAAAGGGATCGATTTCTCAATAAATATTTTTATTGGAAAACCGGTCGTGACACCTTGGTTATAAACCTTGGTCATATATATTTTTGGGTATCATGACCCGCCCGGTGGTAAACCGCCAGGGCGCTTTAAGCTTCTTATCTGCAGGAACAGCTTGAATAAATAGCTATGGATTATGAATATCATATCTTAAGCATCGCGGAATAGCACACATCAGTTGCAGATAAATATGCACGAAGGCATAACAAACCAAGTGTTTTAACTAGCCTATTACAAGGCGTTTTCAGTGCCCAAAGGAGTAGTTGTCTCAATAAGCATTACAGCAAAAGAAAAACTAAAGTGGCCCCCGGATTATGATTGCTTATCAGCTTGACCTGACGGCTGCGGATCATCTTGCACCGGTTCATCTTCTTCGTCCCTACCCAGCGGCTGGAAGTCAACAGTTGTCCAGTAGATCCCAGTTAAAGCTTGGAACACAGCTTCATCGCTTATAAGGGTGGACGGTTCAATATCAGGGGCATAAGTGTGCTTACGGATTGGAGGGATCAGGTTTTGAGCCTTAGGAGCTAGTGCAGCAACCCGCTTGTTATTGGTGTCATAACTCGCCTGGTAATGTGAAAGATCAACCTCTTCAGCAAGTTGACAAGCCAGTGGACGTACTTCCCATTTTATGGCGCGGAGATCTTCAGTGCAAAATTCTGATCCATCTTCTTTTAAGCTTGGGTAGCCTTTAGCCACGCCCGTCGGATCAAGATCAGGCACCCATGCTTTTGCCCGGGTTAGTGCGGCCAGAGCGCCAGCCCTTGCAGCAGACCTCTTCAGCTCTTCTACCCGGGAAGGTAGCATAGATAGCCTGTCTAAGGTTTCTTTGATTAACGTCGGGGGCGGCTTATTGTGAGAAGCGGTGCAGATAATTCGTTGTGCGCCGGTATATAGTTGCTCTATCAGCGTGTAGGCAGCCTTCAGCTTCTTCTGAACATCAGAGCCCAGATGACTAATGCGAGTTCCTGCATCATTGCAAACATCAGTAAACCGGCAACGTATGGGAAGATATGTTGAAAGTATAAAGCAAGGATGCTTACCGAACACAGCAGCAGTCATGGCATGTATCTGCCGCTTTACACAAGTCAGCTCGTCTACCACCAGTTTGAGAGCTGCTTCTGCGTCTTCAGCTCTTTTCCGTAAAGCGGATTTCTCTGTGTTCCAATCCGCCCGCTCCTTGGCGAAGCTCTCCTTTAGCTTTTCCATAGCGGCTAAGGCGCTTGTCAGCTCATCTTTTGCTTTGGAAGTTTCGGCCTGTTGGGACTTGATGTTCTCTTGCAGATCAGCGGTTTGGCTTTCCTTCTTGCTCAGTTCAGCCTATAAAGAGACATATACATAATGAGTTGAGAGTACATATTTGAAGTACCAAGCACATAACAAGTTATGCCCTTAGTACTTGGGGGCTAATGCATATTTGCTCTTACTTAGAAATTTTTACAAGTCCCAAGCACAATACAAGTATTAAGCTTGGCACTTGGGGGCTAATGTGTATTTGCTCATAAAATGCTGATATGGGAATTCTTCTACAAAGTCCCGGTTTATCTTTATAAAGTTAAACCGGCCCTTGGGGGCTACATCAGTGAAGTTAAGATGCATTGTTGCAAACATGAAATTGTTACTAAGTCCCGGTTTAACTTGGTATCTTAAACCGTCACTTGGGGGCTACTGGAGTTGATGAGCTGCAAGTGAATATAAGAGAGAAACACTTATGAAAGTTACCTCATATCGCTCCTTCATCAAGTTTACCAAACTAGCTTCATAGTCACGGCTGGTATACAGACGGTTCAAGAAGCCAGAGTGAATGTCTTGAGCGTTGAGATGGGCGTAGCTTGATAAATCGGCATTCCATTTGCCTTTGCCGATAGCAGAGAGGTCATCCTTGGCAGTATGCTTTGACAAAGCAACAGGATTGCCAGGAGTGGTGTGGCCAGTGCCAGTAATCATAATGTCATCATCTTGGTCATCACCAGCCTTCTCTGGAGTTGGCGGTTTGTCAGTATTTTTGACCGGACTTGCCGGTTTAGTGCCAGCTCGGACAGGGCTGGTTGGCTGGTCAGCATGGCTGGTGGTGTCAACTTCTGCCTGCTCAGGAACAAAGTCATGATCTTGAAGCGGTGGGTCATTCAGCATGGCATCAACGTTGGTTTCTTCAGGATCTGGAGTTTTCTCCGGTTCAACAGCCACATCTTCATCAACCAGTTTATTCAACCGGGCTTTCTTGCTGGGTCTGGGCTTGGTGCTGAGAAAAATAAACATGAGGGTCAGTACAGTATATCAAAATAGCAACATCAAGGATAAACAATAAGTGCATAGCTCACCCAGGAACTGTTTTGAGGGGTGGAAGCTGTGTGACTGATGACTCGCCAGAAGATGAGTGGGAAGTACCCTGATAATTTGAATCAGACGGGTTAAGAGGTTGGCGGAAACAACCAGCTTTGGGGTATGAAGTATCAATGGGATAAGTGACCTCTGATCGGTGTTTCCGAACCGGACTGTTCGGTAAACCGGCGGAGGTAACTACCTAGCCGCTGTGCTGGGTTGTACGGCGAGCCTCGTGCTGCTGCGTCTTCAAAAGAAAGTTTGGGTCCAAGTAAGCAAGAGGGTGAGAAAATTTTACTTTCCGGTTTGCTTGACGGATTTTTGATGTTGGCAGTGGATCTGAATCGGAGGAAAGAATGGTTACCTCTACGTCCTCAGCATGACTGCCTTCAGTGTCGTCCTGATAATAATCATTGTCAATGAGATGTATGAAAAATGAACCAAGAGAGTCAAGTTCTACCTCTGGTTCCGGATTACCCACATCGTCATCAGCTGGTAGATCGGAGGATGCAGTGGTCCTTTTCTTGGCAGACTTTTTAACAACCTTGGTCTTTGGACGAACTGGCTTGACCGGTTTGTCTTGCGGCTTCGCCGATTTGTCTTGAGATGGTTTCTTGTTCCAAAACGGATCATCACCCTGTCAGAAAATAGTCACACTTTCAGAGAATATTTGGACAGACGCAACTAGATAAGAATATTATATGATTCTTACAACTGGTGGTTTGTTGAAGGTGCAGAAAGGGAGTAGTCTGGTTTGGGCACAGACAGCCTCCGGTTCGTTCAGTATCTTTTATACAGCCTCAGTGACTTCTGCATCTGTAAGCTGAATGTCAATGTGCCGCTGAACGTCCTTCAAACTCCCCGTATACTCACACATCAAACCGGGGCGCCGGCTTAAGGGAAGAACACTCCATCTTATCCAGCAATGAGCAAGATCAACTCCTGTCAAACCGTTCGCCATGAAGGCTCTAAGCTTTGATAATTGGGGAGCATAGTTGGCCCTTTCTCTTGCCATCAACCTTTGAGGAAAAGGATGTGTGTTGCTAAGGCGTTCAGGGCGGTAACCCGGCAGGGGGTTTTCATCAGATGGAGATGTATCCATTCTGTAAAACCAAGTTTGGTTCCACTCTTTGGGGTGACTGTGGAGTTTGGGATGAGGGAAGGTGACTTCCTTCCTTTTCTGAACCGTCATTCCACCCAATTCCGTATTGGGTCCATCTGAAAACTCTGTGCGACGGTTTAAGTGAAAGAAATCCCTAAACAGTTCGATTGAAGGTTCCTCTTGCAGATAAACCTCACAAAAGACTTGGAAGTGGCAGATGTTGGTTACAGAGTTGGGACCGATGTCTTGAGGGCGCAGTTGAAAACTAGCCAGTACATCCCGGAATTTTTTTGAACCGGGAGGGCTAAAACCTGGTCCGAGATGATTAGCGAACACGACTACCTCTCCATCGTTGAGTGTAGGAGAATTTTTCGGGCCAGGGACCCTCCAGTGGATAACATCTTTCTTGGCCAAAACGCCTGTTTTAACAAGGTTGTTTAACTGCTCCTCGGTTACTCAAGAGGGAAGCCAATTGCATTCATAGACTTGCTTGGCCATGAGAAGGGAAATCTGAAACATGATTATTGCCGGTTTAAGATTTACAGTGGACAACTATACAATGATATGAGGATACAAGCATATTGATACACCGGATTGGGTTATCCGTAAATCGGAGTCTGATGATGGAAACAGTATAATACATTGGCGGTTCAACAGGGGACTAATGATATCTACTGGGTCATCATTTTGTATATGAGGTTAAACCGCCAAATCTGGTGTTAAAGATGTATAAGCGAAGGGAAAAACAGGTTTCACATCTTGCTATGGTAATTTCAAATCTACCGCGTGTTGGAAAAACAAAATATATTCTGACCTAATTTCCAGCGTACTAAAAGTTCACCAAGTTGAGATGAGTTGGATATCAAACAGGTGCTAAAACCATTACCGCGCGAGATCTATGTGGTTTTTGGATCTAATCCATGGATATAAATAAGGAAAAGGAAAGGCGGCGACGAACACTGATGAACGACAAAAACCCTAAGTACAGATCTATGGTAAGAGAAAGGGGAGACTTACGGAGGCTGTTGAGCAGCGGCGGCGTGCGGAGGAGCTCAGGTACGTTCAGGTTGATGCAGCGGCCAAGGTTGGTGCAGCAGTCGAAGGTTGACGGCGGCGGCCAAGGTCGAAGGTTCGGGCGTCGCGAGGATGACGATGAAGCGAAGAGGCACGAGGGGGAAAATGGGAACCCCCTGGCCCTATTTATAAGGGAGATAAACGACAAGCGCGAAAATCGAGGAGCCGAATTTTTGGATATGAGGCGGAGTTGTCGCCTCGATTGTCGGAGGCTCATTAATGAAGGTGGGTTATACACAGTTTTAAATAGCAGGTGACGTCACGGCGGTTTACCATGATCCTAGAAGATGATGTCACGGCGGTTTACAAGATTATGTGAAGATGTTGAAGAAGAAATTTTCGTAAGTATTGAGAATTGACATGAACCAGTTCAAATCAATCTGGGGCCTAATGTTGGGGATATTACCATTGGGCGTAAACCGGCCAGGAGAGTCCGGGTTAACCCTATAAGTAGTTCATCTGTATCTGAAGCCCATGAAGACAGACGGTGACACTTTATGGAGGCCCATGGCCCAAAGCCGGTTTAAGGCCATAGACATAAACCGGCATTGATATGTAAACTTGTATTGTAAGGTAGAAGTAGCAGAGACCGAGCCGGACACAACTATGAGCCGGCCTCGGGATTCTGTAAACCGACGGGCGTCAACCCATGTATATAAGGGGACGACCCGGCGGCGGTTTAAGGACAACGGACAACAACTCGAGACTCACGCAAAGCGTATTCGCTTCCTGGTCATCGAAACCCCATCAATTCTATCACAACTAGACGTAGGCTTTTACCTTCATCGTAAGGGGCCAAACTAGTATAAAACTCTCTTGCGTCCCTTGTCCGCTTTAACCCCTTTAAGCTAACCCGTAGCGATAGCTTCACGACTAAGTGCTTTCACTCGGACATCTGCCGTGACAAAACCACGACAACAGAAGAATCACCACGCCGGAGCAGAACGCCTTGCTTGAAAATCATCAGCGCCGGCGTGGATAGGTCGGCGACGAGGGCGGAGTCGCCTCGCGAGTCGCCTCGTGCGTCGTCATCCTCCTTCCTCTGTCTATCATCTAGTGCTTTTCCTAAAGCTGGTCAAAGCCAGTGACTCGTTTTTCTCCGACAAGTGCAACCCCATGTGTCAATCGGTGAGTGATGGCACGAAAGGAAGTACGTGAGAAAGCAGGCGTTGATGGGTGCGATGCTCCATCAGGACTCTTTGCATATCTTTGAGCTCGGGAGAGCCGCAAAGTTTGTGTTCATCTCTGCAAGAGCAGATCGAAACCCAATTTGGCTAGTACGGTGCCTACCTGCACTATCGATCTCCGAAGTGTAAAATACTGCTGTTCTTTGAATCGGTTATGACTAATGATCCCCCGTGTCTTTCGCTTGAAGACACAGCCGGTCACACCTAAATCATCCAAATTAAAGCGGGCTGCAGGTGTTTGACACTTCATAAGAGAGAACGTCTTCTTACGGTATGGTCTTGCCAGCTGCTGAGTCCGGCCGTGAGGAATCGACCTTTCCCCCTAGCTCTCACCCCTTTTCTTACGTAAGAAGGCAGAAGCGTGCATGCATGGCAATTGACGATTCTTGCTGCGGCGTCCGCTCTTGATAGAAATAAGTGCAAAGTGACAGACGCCTGGCAGGCTGGTGAGTTAAATGCACCGAACCATTATATTTGTGTCATAATTAACCAAAGACCACCGTTTTACGATTCGTAACATTTCACACCAAACCAAAATTCTGGCAGTGGCAACAACACTGAGCCATTTTTTGAGCACGTTTTTCACGTGGCTGATCCCTCACGGTCCGACAGCAGTGGGGACACGCCGTTAACGGCCGTTGACTCATCTGTCCGAAGCGACAAGGCCGACCGAGCACAAGCACTCCCTCAGTAACTCCCCTTCCCCCCCCCCCCCCTCTCTCTCTCTCTCACGGGCATGACGGTGGTGGACTCTGTCAAAGGCGGCTCCGAGTCCATCGGCGAGGGCGTGGTGGACATAGCATGAAGCGTGACTGACCGGCGTGGCAGGTGGAACCCGCGGCGAGGAGGAAAATTGTTGCGGCAGCAGCATATTCCTTTCATCGTCGCCACTGCCGTCGGCGACAGATGCCGCCCGCGTCCTCATGGTGGTGGTTGAGCCCATAGGTGTGCTGCCTGCCTCTTTCTATTAGCAAATTTCGTCGCTGGAATTTTAGGGTTTCAGATTTGGAAACTAGGGTTTGTTGATTCAGGGTTCAACATGTTTTTGAATTAACTGAATGTTCCTGTCCTGTTTGACTGGATTTTAGGGTTCCAGATTTTGGACTCTGAATTAACTGAACGTTCCTGTCATGTTTGACTGAATTTTAGGGTTCTAGATTTAGGACTCGAAATTAACTGAATGTTCATATGTCCTGTTTGGCTGAATTTAAGACACTGGATTAACTAAAAGTTCCTGTTCTGATTTACTGAATTTTAGGGTTCTGAAATAGAGTTTCAGTCTATCTAACTGGGTGCCTTCAAATGGTGTATTATTGTAGGGTTAATTACTTTACTGATTGATAAATGCAGCTTGCATTTGAATTATCCTTGTGCACTAAATGTAACTCACACGAAATGCTACAACCGAAATTTGCAGGTTGTTGTGCAGTGGGTACATGTGTTAAATTTGGGTTGTGTGATGCAGTGAACAAATTGACCACAAAAGAAGTGAGTCAGTGTACATGGTTTTAAGTGATTTGACTGATGTGAAATGCTAGCAGCAGTGAACAAATTGACCACAAAAGAAGTGAGTCAGTGTACATGGTTTTAAGTGATTTGACTGATGTGAAATGCTAGCAGGAGTGCTCAATTTAATGTTCAAACTAGTTTCAAAGTTGTGTTGATTAAAGACATCAATTGTACCTAACTAGGAGACAACTTGCGACATTCTGACTTGCAGTGTTCAAACTTTCTTCAATCAAACTATGAAACACTACAAAATAGAAGAATTATATGTTCCATAACATTTTATCTTTGCATTGACACCTAAAGCACACCTAGAGTTCCATAGTAAGCTGGCTAAAGAAAGTCTAGACCTATTCTTTGCATTGATACCTAGATCACATATCTTATCTTCAGTTAACACTACTAACATTCAGTTGTCCAACCGTCATCAGCCGAAACTAGAGCTGTAGGTTGGCCAACCATCATCAGCCGAAACTAGAGCTGTAGTATCGAGACGCACAACCACATTGTTTGCTTCAGAGGACAACACCACCGAGACAAACCTGATAACGAAAAAGCCAAACCTGGAGAATCAGGTACGGGGACACACCATCTTCAAGCACACCTCTTAATGATACGAAGAAACACCACCAAAACTAGTGTAGCAGCCGCGAAGAGATCTTTATCGTTGCTAGTGCAAGGTGTTCCAGAGCCAGACCAAGTCTTAGGTGGTTCATCCCATTCGTGCCAGAGCCAACGCAAGCGCAGGGCGGTTGCAAATTTTTGAAGGTTGAGCACTCCCAGTCCACCATAAATCTTGGGCTTGCAGACGAGATCCCAATTAACCTTACATTTCCGCCGGTCACCTTATCACAGCCCGCCCAAAAGTAGGCACGTCGCAGGCTATCGATCTTCTTCATCACTTCAACCGGAAGATCTAGAGGCTTGAGGTGGTAAATGGCAATGGCAGTGAGCACAACCTTGACCAAAATAATGCGCCCCGGCGTAGCCACATGCATCGCCGACCAAGGCGGAAGCTTGCCTGCCACCTTGTCCTCCAAATACTGAAAGTGGATGCGCTTTAGTCTTGTGACCGACAACGGAAGACCAAGATATCGCATGGGGAAAGTACTGTGGACTGCCAGGAAGGCCTGTAGAATGTTGTCAAGGTCGATGTTGTCAAGGTCGATGTTGCCACATCTCAAGATGATATGGCATCTCAGTCTCTCGGAGGTGCTCATGGGGTAGGGTGTGCATGCGTGTTCATATGAATGAGTGTATGTGTGTATAAATGAGCGTCTGTGTCCGTACTGTGTTAGAAAAAGTATTGAGAAAAGATTAGAAGATTAACGCGCTTTATATTCTCAGACGAGGAAGTACCTTACATAGATATTGCTCAGGATGCAAACAAAAAAGGAAAAAAAGATGAGACTCAAAACATGCGAGTACCCTAATAAGACGTCGATATTAAAGTGAACCACACTCTTTTCTTAAAGGTAAACCACACTCTTTTAGTAGCACGTACTACTTTTACACACGTAGTATCCCCAAGTTTTAGACGTTCTTCACTGGATGAGGTTGGTAATAGCCGTACAGACAACCGCTATCTGCACCGAGTAGGAGCTGTGCCGCGTGACCGGCGACGGGACACCGGCCTGGGCAAAGGCGTCGTCGCACTGGTGCGCCAGAGACGCGGCTTCCCCGGCCTTCTCCTTCCCGGCGGCGTAGTCGCGGTTGTTGATGTCGTCCTGCGCTTCGGCGAAGGCGAACCCCATGCTGTCGTACAGCTCCTGGCACCGCGCCAGCGCCGCCTGCGTCCTGGCGTCCGCGCCGTCCTTGGCCAGCAGCTCCTTGATGTCGTAGACCGCGTTGTCGGCGTCGACGACGCCCGTGAGGGCTGCCACCTTGGCCAGGCCCCAGGTGTCCGCGCTGGGGCTGTCGTGGTGCTTGCCCAGCTCCGCCACGCAGAAGTCGTAGTCCACGCGCCCGTCGCTGCCGGCCGCCGCCTTGCACGTCGTCACCACCGTTGCGTCGGCGACCCCGCTCGCCAGCGCGAGGACGGCGGCGAGCGCTGCGGCCGCGAGAAGACGAGCCGTAGATGGCTTCATGCTGTTTGTTGCTTTTGTTTCCGAATGAAGCGACTAATTAAGTTCGTAGAGTCTTCTTGTCTGCTCGGACGGAATTGATATGAGCTAGGAATAGGACTGACGGACTGAATCTTGTTGCATTTATAGGCGCGGCTAGCTGGACCCAGGCCTATTTGGACTTGCTGCGGTAGAAAAAGGGTCCTGCTAAGGTTGGGCTGCAAAAAGCTAAAACCATTTGCCCCAGCTTTGATCATTGAGGCCAACTAATTAACCAGCGCTCCTTCTGGAGCCTTGAAACAATCAGCGTCACTTGGCGCGCTCCCAGCCGCCCGCCACGTGTCGCACTCTGGACACTCCCTCCGACCTTTTTTTCCGCACGCGTTTCTTTTTAAACGGTTTTTTTCGGGTTTTTTTGACGTTTCGGTTTTTCACCGGTCTTCCTGAACTTTTGGGCCAAAAAAAAATTTCACGAAAAAACGCGTTTTCCCCTTTCGCGGGAGTCATGGTTTTGTTTCCACGACAGCCACGGTGCTTTCGCGAGAGTCACGGCCGTGCAGAAAAAAAACACGTTTCCTGTTTTTTTCTCTCCGCGAAAGGCACGGTTTTGCAAAGAGACACGGTTGTGCTTTCGCGAGAGTCATGGCCGTGCCTCTCGGAAACGAAAAAAAACATGTTTTCTTTTTTCCTTCTGCGAGAGGCACGGTTTTGCTTCCGCGAGAGGCACAGTTGTGCTTTCACGAGAGGCACGGCCGTGCCTCTCGGAAACAGAAAACACACGTTTTTTCTTTTTTCTTTTCTTTCACGAGAGGCACGGTTTTGCTTCCGCGAGAGGCATGGTTGTGCTTTTGCGAACGAAAAAAGCGTTTTCTCTTCTTTTTTCCTTCCGTGAGCGGCACAGTTTTGTTTCCACGAGAGGCACGGTTGTGGTTTCGCGAGAGGCACGGGCATGCCTCTTTCAGAAAGGGAAAAAACCCATGCTCCCGTTCAGTTTTTCGTTTGGTTTTTTTCGTGAAAAAAAGTTCATCAAAACCTATCAACATTGGATCTAGTTTTGAAGATCTCGGCGCGAGGAATCCAACGGTGAAAACGGTTCGAGATTTGGACGCACGGTTAAAGAGATAACACGTTTTAAATAAACGAATCTACGAAAAAAGGAAAAACTCCCAGGTTGCGACAAGTGGCACACATGCAACGCGTCACTTGCCGCAACCTGGGGAGGTGGGAGTGATCTTTGCGACGAGTACTCTTTAACTAGTGATTTTGTTGATCATTGTGACGCAAGGTAGAAATGCTAAATGCTATCGGGCACCTTCAGCGCCGTTTTCTTAGGTTTTCACAAACGGGCGCACACATCCACTCTGCGATGGGCCGGCCCATTATTTTTTTATGTTTCTAAACTGCAAAAAACGCGCGTGCAAAACCGGTGCAAGTTGTGATTCAAACGCGCGACGCACGAGACGAGAGGAAGACGGATAACCACCAGGACACCTCGCCTGTTGTGATTACATAAATATTTTTTTCTTCTTTTGTCCTTTCATCTGTTTATTTTCTTTTGACTTTCTTCTTTGTCGCTTTTTTATTTTCTTTTTTCAAATTTGTGAACATTTTTCAATATTGATGAACTTTTTCTCAAATTTGTTAACTTCTTTTTCAAAACCGATGATTTTTTAATTGCTGAACTTTTTCTTAAAATCCATGAACTTATCCAAATTTGTGAACTTTCTCTCAAAATCGTGAACTTTTTCAAGTTTGTCAACTTTTTTCAAATTTGATGAACATTTTCCAAATTTTTGAACTACTTTCCAAAATCAAGAATTACCTTTCAAAATCAATGAACTTTTTTTAATTTTTTTTTAAATAATGAACATTTTTCAATTTTTTTATATTTTTCAAATCGATGAACTTTTTTTCCAGAATTGATGAACATCAAATTTGTGAACTTTCTCAAAACTGATGAATTTTTTAAAAAATCGATAGTTTTTTTGGAAATCAATGAACATTTTTAAAACGATGATTTTTTCAGTTTGTATGAACCTTTTTAAATATCTGTACTTTCTTCAAGTTCACTTTTTATTTATTACGAATTCTTTTTTCACTTTATCTTAAAAAATAAGCATAATAGATTGGGTATATATCCTTCATGTTAACGTGTATTAAAACAAGGGTCAAATAGCATTTTGGTCCTCAAAATGGATAGTGAGATGAGTTGGTGCATTGGTTGTTGTCTCAGCTACACTGATTGCCATTTGGTGATACAATCATGGTTCTCCGTGAATTCCATTTGTTTTTAGCAGTATAGGCGGATTAACCTTTCTCTCCTCCCTGCGTTTGCTGGGCCGGCCCGCTATGTGTGGTAAACTACTCACTCATCATCAAATGGACAACGAGGATGATGAAGAACCCCTTCGTGATCAATTCCCCCTCCGGCAGAGTGCCAGAAACGATCCCTAGATGGGATCTCGCGACAACAAAGGTTTGCGGCATGGAAAAAGTATTTCATGGACTCCCCTATAGGTTTTCTGATTTTTGGGAATTTAAAGAGGCGGAGTTAGGGTTATTTGTAGGAGTTTCTGTATTTGTAGGATTTTTTGGCGTCGGTCTCACGTCAGGAGGTGCTGATGTCTACTACGCAACCTTTCTTCTTGTAGACTCGTGTTGGACCTCCAAACGCAGAGTTTTGTAGGACAGTAGCAATTTTTCCTCAAGTGGATGATCTAATGTTTATCAATCTGTGGGAGTCTTAGGATGAAGATGGTCTCTCTCAAACAACCCTGCAACCAAATACAAGAAATCTCTTGTGTCCCCAACACACCCAATACAATGGCAAATTGTATAGGTGCACTAGTTCGGCGAAGATATGGTGATACAAGTGTAGTATGGATAGTAGATATAGGTTTTTATAATCTGAAAATATAAAAACAACAAGGTAGCTACTAACAAAAGTGAACAAAAACGGTATTGCAATGCTTGAAAATAAGGCCTAGGGTTCATACTTTCACTAGTGCAAAATCTCTCAACAATGATAACATAATTGGCTCATATAATAATCCCTCAACGTGCAACAAAGAATCACTCCAAGGTTGAGAACGTAGGACGAAAACATGCATCAACCCCTATGCATAGATGACCCCAATGTCACCTCGGGAATCCGCGAGTTGAGTGCAAAAACATACATCAAATGAATCAATAGAACACCCCAATGTCACCACGGTTATCCACATGCACGACATACATCAAGTGTTCTCAAATCCAATACTCAATCCAACATAACGAAGCCTCAAAGATCAAGACTCAATTCATCACAAGAAGGTAGAGAGGGAAGAACACCATAAGGTCCAGATATATTAACAAAGCTCGTGGTATATCAAGACTGTGCCAAATCAAGAACACGAGAGAGAGAGAGAGATCAAACACATAGCTACTGGTAGATACCCTCAGCCCCGAGGGTGAACTACTCCCTCCTCGTCATGGAGACCGTCGGGGCGATGAAGATGGCCTCCGGTGATGATTTCCCTCTCTGCCAGGGTGCCGGAATGGGGTCCCGATTGGTTTTTCGTCGCTACAGAGGCTTGCGGTGGCGGACTTCTCATCTAGGGTTCTTTCTGGGGGTTTTGGTATTTATAGGAATTTTGGCGTCGCTCTCAGGTTAAGGGGGTGCCCGAGGGGCCCACAAGCTCGGGGGGCGCGCCTCCAGGCTTGTGGCCTCCTCGGTCACCTCCTGGCCTAGCTCCGGTGCTTCATGGGTCTCTTTTGGTCCATAAAAATCACCGTAAATTTTCAGCCCATTTTCGAGAACTTTTATTTCTACACAAAAAATGACACCATGGTAGTTCTGCTGAAAATAGCGCCAGTCAGGTTAGTTCTAATCAAATCAGCACTACAAAAAAAAGACACATCCGTGACATTTTGGGCCGACCAATTTTTTCCTGTCATGCTTATGACACTTCTATGACGATAATTGTGACAAAACCCAGTATCATCATAGATGTGGTGGACTCCTACTTCTATGACAAAAAATCATGACAGAAAATGGGCTTTTCCTCCTGGGCAGGCCAGAGACGCAGCTGCATGACATTCTTTGGGCCGTCCATGACGGATAAAAATCGTGGTAGAAGCAAGGGCGAGGAAAATATCGCGGAGTTCCCGGTTACGATGGATGGTCGGGGCCGAGCGATGCACTGTGGTTTGTGTGTTTCTCTCATGTACGCGTGTGTGTGCGAGGCGTTGGCTAGCTGAACCCGAGTGATCGCACGTTACTGAACCCGAGCGATCGATCCCTTGGCTGTTAACTGAACCCGAGCGATTCATTCGCTGCTGACTGAACCCGAGCAATTCCTTCGTTGCTGCTGCTAACTGAACCCGAGCGACCGATCACTGCTGCTGCTTACTGAAGCCGATCGAGCCTCCATGCGAGACGTAGCCAGCCGGTGTTGGGTTGCCTCTCGATGAACAGTGATCGTTGCTACCATGCGCACGGTACGTAGAACGAGTCGATACGTGGTGAGTCAAGCCGGTTGGTTGGCTGTGGATGAACAGTTTCCGGTGGGGGTTGGATGAACAGGACCCCGTGGTAGTAGGCCGTTGCCGCTGGATGAACAGGACCCCGAGGAGGCCGCCACACCCTAGCCGGTTGGGGGTGGATGAACAGGACCCCGTGGAGGCTCTATGAACAGCAGCCAGTGGAGACTGGATGAACACTAGTCGTGGATGAACAGTAGCCCATGGAGGCTAGAGGAGGTCGACGGTGGATGAACAGTAGCCCGTGGAGGCTGGAGCGAGGCAGTAAACGGTGGATGAACATGACCCCGTTTCGACCGTAGGCGCTCCAACACAAGTCCGTTTCCTCCGTTTTGCGGTACGCCACACCCCTCCTGATCAACAGGACCCCGTTTCGACCGTAGGCACTCGAACACAAGTCCGTTTCCTCCGTTTTGCGGTACGTCAGACCTCCTGATGAATAGGATCCTGTTTCGACCATGACCGGTCGAACAGAAGGCCGTTTCCTCCATTCTGCGGTATGCCAGACCCCATTTCGGCTGTTCCTTCAAAGCCGGTTGGCTCCCGTTGAACAAGACGCATTCCGACCCAGTCAGCTGCCTCCCGATGAACAGGACGTTGTTTTTCCGTTCCGACCCAGCCGGTTCGTTGCCCGATGAACAGGACGCCGTTGCTCCCATCCGTTGCCTCTCCATGTACACAAGCCCTGGCCGTCCGTATATATGCGCGAGTACGCGCTCGAGACCCCGTCCGTATGTACGTATATGGCCATATTTTTTTCCCTGTGGCTATACGTACGTGTACAGGACTTAGACGGGACTGCGTGAACTGCTATGTCGGGTGCTCTACAATGACACGTGCCGCTACTTACTCGGCCATGGTTCATACTTGCAGAGAGACCGATCGACTAGTATGTACGTACACGTTTACGACCAGACAGACAACGCTACATACGCTTTGACCGGGTGGGTCCCAGTGGTCTTGGAGGATAAGGACGCACTTCCTTGCGTGCGAAGATATAGCTGGTCGGTCCCAGTTGTCAGGGGGAGGAATCGTTTTTATTTTGCGAGTAATAAGGATGCACTTCCTTGTGTTCGAAGATGTAGCTGGTGGGTCCAGCTGTCAACCTCACCGCCTAAAGTGCTCTTCCGATGGTTGTCTTTTGTTAACCATGTTGACCATGCCGCGCCGAGAGCACCAAGGCGATGGACGATGACGAGGCCTAGGAAGGGAACAACACAGAGTCGGGGAAGACGTGGCAGTGGATGCCCACGCGGAGGGGAGTACGTGGGTTGACTACTTCGGCTGCGGTGTGAGGTTGCCGTCGTCGAAGAATAACAGGAGGTGTGGGTGAGTATAGAGGGATGGCATGGCCAGCGGTGGCAGCACAGCTGGACACGGGAGGCAGGAGCAGGCTGCACGGCCGGCGCTTGTTTGGGCGGTTGGAGCAAGAAGACTGTTGACATCAGATTTTGGCATGGCATAAAAGAAAATGAGATGGCTTCGAGTGAAAGGGTTTTCAGCATGGAAAGTTTCACATCTCCAAGTGGAACAACTTTGATGTTTAGGTTATCATCATCCGAAGCCATCTTAGGGATCGAAATTGTACTCTGAGTGGCAGAATTCAATGTTTGAGTGGTTTTTGGCCGATCACGCCTTCAAGATGACCTCGGATGAAGGAGGACTCTAACGGAGTTGTCTTCGTCTCATCGATGCAATCGATTTTGATATATAAATCATCTCAATCCGAGTTCGTATGCAAAAGTTAGAGGCAATACACTGCAGACCGAACCTAAACGGAAATATGGCGGGAGGTACCAAACACCCTGTCTGATGGGTGTCGCGAGCAATTCGGCCCTCGAGTAGGCCTTCAATTGAAAAAACCTTCAACACAAAAAAGTTTCTTCTCGTCGAGTCGATCAATTTTCATATATAACTCGTCTCAATCCGAAGTCGTATGAGCCCTGGAGAGACAAATCAAGATCAGTCTATGTTTTCAGTCGGGAAATCCGAGTGAAAACTTATCGATCGAGCGAAAGTTTGCCGTCCGAGTGAACTTATTATCATCTGAGTGAAAATATAGTCATTCGAGTGAAATTGTCCTCCAGGTGAAAATATTCCGAGTGAAAAGATTACCGTCGGAATGAAAACTTGCTGATCGAGTAAGATATTGCCTTCCGAGTGAAAATATAGTCATCCGAGTGAGAGATCGTCTTCCGAGTGAAAATGTAGTCATCCGAGTGAAAGATTGTCTTCCGAGTGAAAGATTCTAATATCCGACTGAAAAAGTCCAGTCGGACGATCCGAGTGAAAGACTCTAATATCCGAGTGGATGAGCTCGAATCCGAGTGAAACTGAACATGTGCCCGAAAGGTTATCAAGATGACCTCAGATGGAGAAGTGTTCAATACGGAAGTTGTGCGTATCGTCATTCGTCAAAACGGTAAACTTTGGTTTTGGAGTCATCATCATCAGAGATAGTATATGGCCTGCAAATTCACTACGAGACTCGGATAATCCAGTTTGTTGCAAGACCGAGTCCGTCTAGAAGGTAAAGATGACCTCGAAAAGTATTCAAGATGCCTTATTTGAAAAAGTGATCAACATGAGAGTTTTTTGCCTCGTCGAGGCGCACAAGTTTGATGCTTGGGCCGTCTTGATCGGAGATCATATGCAAGCTCGGGCCCGCGCAAGGAGGAAGACAGAAGTTGGGCCAGATTCAGACTGAATCCGAGTTGGAATAGAACTAGGACTCTAGGACGTGAATTGATGTATTTTTTTGTAAGGAAAACCTAGACGAATCCTTTAATTGTACGGGAAGTCCAGCCGCCTCTTATATATGTTGGGGGTGATGGCGGATTGAACAACACACAATCGAACAAATCAATATACTACTTTTTCAGTATACGTTTTATCTCTCCACCGTTTTTCTCTCTCGTTCTTCGCTGTCCCTCAAGTTTGAGAGCTGCGAATCCCGAGGCTCTAGGGGCGAGCGAGTGGACCTAGGGCAGCCCATAGCCGTCGCACTCCCTGACGGGGTAACTCCCGGGCGTGCAAGGTTTCGGGTCTCAAAAGCGCCCGCCGACTGTCCTGCGTATCGCGCTGTCGGTCGGGTCTCCTTCGATGTGAGCTGCGTTGCATCACCCCCCCGTCGAGGGTACACATGACGTGTTCGTGTGTCAACACACTTTTTGGCGACTCCGCTGGCGATAGAAGATCAATCGTCATCATCCACCATGTCTGATCTTCCCAAGCCATCTGAGGTAGACGCCGATAACATCATTAAACCCAGTCTTGATGAGATATCGGCCGATCATCGCTAAGTCTATGAGGAGTACAAGAAGGCGCGCGAAGAGAAGGATTTGCAGAAGTTCCTTGCAAAGTTCAAGAAGGATTTCCAAGGCAACATCACTCCGATCGAAGAACTCAAGTTCCCTCCTCTTCAAGATGAGCAAGTTAAACCCTCTGTGAGTACTACCTTTTCTCCTGAGCAGTGGGCTGAGATTGAGAGTCTTATTGCTGATGGTAACAATCTAGTCTATCAAACTTTCGTTGAAAATACTAATGCTCAGAAGAATATATCTCAATCATCTAGTGGTAATGATGGTGTAGCTGCTAGTGTGCAAAACCCTAATCTGGCTTTACCTATTGCATCGGCGCCTCCCATGCCGATGGCTTATTACCCTACCCATGCAAATCAGATTGTGGCTGCACCCATTAGTCCTATCATGACCATGCTAGGTTCGGTGGCAACGCCGAACCGGATGTGGGCTTGGACCAAGCCATCCCCAAACACTGAACCGGATCTTGAAAACAGGACTGAACTGAATCCGACCTCTTGGTAGCCCAGTGGCTTTTGGTCCCCATCGGAAAGTGCTGAATGGATTGCTCCTTGCCCAACGACAAAAAGAAAGAAATTTTGGAGAGGATTGATAGGGAACATAATAAAATGAGAAATTGAAAGATTTTGTTGAAATTGTTCGTTTGGAAATTTTCCGAAAAGCTAATTATAGGTTCTTCTCTCCATCGGAACAATAGGGCCGTCTACAGCTACAACCACTCGTCCATTACCGAACTATGGTTCAGCATACATGCCACAGTTCCTACTTATAGCTAGTAGTCCTACTTCTCCTATGCCACTGCCACAAGTTTCATCGTCCACTGTGGATGATGGTCTAGCTAATCTTAGAGAAGAGATGGCTAAGATGCTCCAAGAGAATTTTGGAGTTGAGTTACCTCGGAATCGGATTTACCAAAAACCGTACCCCGAGTACTTTGATGCCATCCAGTGCCCTCCAGGATATAAGATTCCAGATTTTGTTAAGTTTAATGGAGAAGGCACGTAAACCACATGGGAGCATGTTAGTCAATATTTAGCACAACTGGGTGAGGCAGGCTCGCTAAATGAATTGAAAGTGCGTTTATTTCCTTTGTCATTAACTGGTACTGCATTTTCATGGTTTTCTTCTTTACCACATGGTTCCATTCGGGTTTGGTTGTAGGTAGAGCAGAGATGTCATGATCATTTTTATAGCGGCGACAATGAACTCAAGTTGTCACATCTAACGTCGGTTAAACAAAAGCATGATGAATCAGTCTCCGATTATGTCAAGAGATTCAGAGAAACAAAAAAACGGTGCTATAGTTTCGTAATAACCGAGAGAGACTTGGCAGATCTAGTGCTGAGTGGTTTGAGAACTCCCATTAGAGAAAAGCTAGAAGGGTATGAGTTATTAAATATCAACCAAGTCTTACAAAGGGCTTTGGCTCAGGAAAGCCAAAGCAAAGATCTTAAAGAAGTGCATAGATATAAAGCTGATCGTCCTAAGATGAACATGATTGCATATGATAGTGATCACTCAGACGATGAGGGTGATATGTATGCTACTGAATTTATTTGGCCATCTAAGGCTAAACCCTTTACTTGCAATGATCTGAAACCGATTCATAAGAATCGTGATGAAGAAATGAAGTTTACTTTTAACATTGCCAAGTGTGATAAAATATTTGATGCTTTGCCGCAAGCTAAAATTATTAGAATATCTCATACTTTACCGCCATTTGAAGAGCTGAAATGGCGTGCTTATTGCAAGCATCGTAATTCTTTTTCTCATGCTACTAACGATTGCAATGTTTTTCGACGACAGATACAATCAGCCATTAATGACGGATGATTGAACTTTTCTTAGATGCAAGTTGATAAACAACCCTTTCCAATGAACACCATGGATTTAGAAGGGAACAAGCTGCTCATTCGGCCCGAGGTAGCCGCATCTGCTAATAAAGCTAATGTCATTGTTGGTGAGTGATACGTCTCCAACGTATCTATAATTTTTGATTGTTCCATGCTGTTATATTATCAATCTTGGATGTTTTGTAATCATTTTATAGTCATTTTATATCATTTTTTGGTACTAACCTATTGACATAGTGCCAAGTGCTAGTTGCTATTTTTCTCATGTTTTTTCATCGCAGAAAATCAATATCAGACGGAGTCCAAATGCCATGAAACTCCACGATGATTTTTTTATGGGCCAGAAGGAACACAACGGGCCCTAGCTGCGCCTGGGGGGTGCCCCGAGGGGAGCACAACCCACCAGGGCGCGCCAGGAGGCCCAGGCGCGCCCTGGTGGGTTGTGCCTACCTCGGGTGCCCCCGGACCGCCTCTTTGATCTATAAATACCCCAATATTCCAGAAACCCTAAAGGCATCAATGAAATATTCATCCAGCCGCTCCAGAGTCCAGAACCACCAGATTCAATCTAGACACCATCTCGGATGGGGTTCACCACCTCCATTGGTGCCTCTCCGATGATGCGTGAGTAGTTCTTTGTAGACCTTCGGGTCCATAGTTAGTAGCTAGATGGCTTCCCCTCTCTCGCTGAATTCTCAATACAATGGTCTCTTGGAGATCCATATGATGTAACTCTTTTGCGGTGTGTTTGTTGGGATATGATGAACTTCAAGTTTATGATCAGTTATATCTTTTTATATCCATGAAAGTATTTGAGTTTCTTTGATCTCTTATATGCATGATTACTTATAGCCTCGTATTTCTTCTCTGATATTTGTTTTTTTTCCAACTTGATCTATTTATCTTGTAATGGGAAGAGGTGCTTTGTAGTGGGTTCGAGCTTACGGTGCTTGATCCCAGTGACAGAAAGGGAAACGACATGTATGTATAGGATAAAACGATGGGGTCTATCTCTACATAGATAGATCTTGTCTACATCATGTCATCGTTCTTATTGCACTACTCCGTTTTTCCATGAACTTAATACACTAGATGCATGCTGGATAGCGGTCGATGTGTGGAGTAATAGTACTAGATGCAGGCAGGAGTCGGTCTACTAATCTTGGACGTGATGCCTATATAATGATCATTGCCTGGATATCGTCATGATTATTTGAAGTTCTATCAATTGCCCAACAGTAATTTGTTTACCCACCGTTGCTATTTTTCTCGAGAGAAGCCACTAGTGAAACCTACGGCCCCCGGGTCTTCTTTCTCATATATTTGCCTTTGCGATCTACTTTTCCTTTGCATTTATTTTCAGATCTATTAAACCAAAAATACAAAAATACCTCGCTGCATTTTATTTCTTATTTATTTTATTTGGCGTTCGATCTATCAATCTACTACAATTTTATCTCACGTCCTTTGGCTATCTTGAGGCGCCGTACCCGGAAGGGATTGACAACCACTTTAACACGTGGGTTGCGAGGATTTGTTATCTGTGTGCAGGGGCTGTTTACGTTGTGTTGCTTGGTTCTCCTACTGGTTCGATAACCTTGGTTTCATATCTGAGGGAAATACCTACCGCCGCTGTGCTGCATCATCCCTTCCTCTTTGGGGAAATACCGACGTAGCTTCAAGCGACATCAAAAGGAATTTTCGGCGTCGTTGCCTGGGAGAATCAAGTCAAGATAGCCTCCCGTCAACATGCCATTTCTGGCGCAGTTGCCGGGGAGGATCTTCAACATATACCAGGTTCCTAATCACAAATCTCATCTCCTTGCAATTTACATTATTTGCCATTTGCCTCTCATTTTCCTCTCCCCACTTCACAAAAAATTGCTGTCTTATTCGCCCCTCTTTTTCGTTCGCCATTTTCTTGCCGGATCTGTTTTTGTGTGATTTCTTGTTTGCGTAGTCATGATGCCACAAAGAAAATATTATGATGTTCCTTACCCAAATATTTTGCTTGAAATTGAGAAGGGTACTAAGGAATATATGACTACGCAATTTGAGCATAATAAGTATTTTACTGAAGAACTTAAGGAGCACTCCGTTGTGCTAGATGCTATCACAAAACTACTTGGTGATATTAGTAGAGAAGTTTGCAATCTCCAATCTAAGTATGCTTTTTCTGGGAAAAATATCCGGTGCACAAGCTACCTTAGTAAATCAAATGGCTGCTAAACCAATCTCGTTAGAAGATAATAATGATGAAGATCTTAAAATGATTGGTGTGTCTTCTATTGATTCCTTGTTTAGTAAAGTTAAGATTGATGAAAAAGGGACCGGAGAAGAGTCAACTTTAGGTAGAAGGTGTCCCAATATTTCGGAGGGTGAAAATCTTGTTGAGAAAATTGATAAAGTGGATTTGGAGAGGTCAAAACTTTAACTAGTGATGTGCCCACTCTTTTGGATTACAAAGACTTTAATTATGATAGTTTCTCTTTGATTGATTGTATTTCTTTGTTGCAATCCATGATCAATTCACCCCATGCTTATGAACAAAATAAAGCTTTTACTAAACATATTGTTGATGCTATGATGAAATCTTTTGAAGAAAAATTGGGATTAGAAGTATCAATTCCTAGAAAATTGCATGATGAATGGGAACCTACTATCAAAGTCAAGATTAAAAATTACGAGTGTTTTGCTTTGTGTGACTTGGGTGCTAGTGTTTCTACAATTCCGAAATCTTTATGTGATGTGCTTGGTCTTACTAATCTTGAAGAATGTTCTTTGAATTTGCACTTGGCGGATTCTACTATTAAAAAGCCTATGGGAAGAATTAATGATGTTCTTATTCTTGCAAATAGGAATTATGTGCCCATAGATTTTATTGTTCTTGATATTGATTGCAATCCGTCTTGTCCAATTATTCTTGGTAGACCGTTTTTACGCACTATAGGTGCCGTGATTGATACGAAAGAAGGCAATATGAAGTTCCAATTTACTTTGAGGAAGGGCATGGAACACTTTCCTAGAACAATAATTAAGCCACCTTATGAATCAATCATGAGGACATCTTATGGATCTCAAACCAAAGATGACAAAACTTAGATCCTTTGTTTATGCCTAGCTAAGGGTGTAAAACTATAGCGCTTGTTGGTAGGCAACCCAATGAATAAATTTTATTTTTGCTTTTTTGCTTTCTGTTCTTGAGTGTTTAAAAAATTATTCTACTGTTATTATTGTGTTTTTTGTGTTTTAATTAGTGTTTGTGCCAAGTAGAACCAATAGGATCTTCTTGGGTGATAGTTGTTTGATCTTGCTGAAAAAAACAGAAACTTTGCGCTGACGAAAACAATTCTCATTTTTTATCAGAAAGAGATTTTGCCCTGATTATTTTTGCAGAACATTAATATACAAATTACCCAGGACGTCCTAGTTTTTCAGAATTTTTGGAGTTCCAGAAGTATTCGAACAAATCAGATTGCTACAGACTGTTCTGTTTTGACAGATTCTGTTTTCTTTGTGTTGTGTGCTTATTTTGATGGCTCTATGGTTTTCTTTGATGAGTTTTTGCCATAGAAAAGTTGGAATACAGTAGATATAATACAAAAACAAAACAAGAATTGGTTTGATACAGCACTTATAGTAGTGATTTATTTTTCTTACACTAACGGATCTCACAAAGGTTTTGTTGAGTTTTGTGTGATTGAAGTTTTCAAGTTTTGGGTTATCTTACGATGGATGAAGGAAGGATAGAAGAGCCTAAGCTTGGGGATGCCCCGGCATCCCAAGCTATTATCCAAAGCAACCAACTAAGCTTGGGGATGCCCCCGAGTGGCATCCCCACTTTCTTCCAACGACTATTGGTATTTTACTTGAAGCTATATTTTTATTCGTCACATGATATGTGTTTTGCTTGGAGCGTCTTGCATGATATGAGTCTTTTATTGTTTTATTTTGTGTTTTAAGTCATCAATCCATGCTGTACACACTTATTTGAGAGAGCCAAAATTATTTCATGACTTATTAGAATTGCTCTCTATGCTTCACTTAAATCTTTTATGAGCTATGGACTTGCTCTAGTGCTTCACTTATATCTTTTTGAGCACGGTGTGCTTAGTATTTTTTGAAAAAAATGCCCTTTTGCTTCACTTAGATTTATTCGAGAGTTAGTAAAATTTTCAAGAAATTCTCTCTTGCTTCACTTCAATTATTTTGAGAGAAAGAAGAAAAATTATGCTCATGATCTTCACTTATATTTGTTTGAGCTTATGAAAAGCAACACATGAAAATTAGTCCCAAAGTGATAGATATCCAAGAAGGATATAATAAAAACTTTCATGAAGATCATTGGACAAAATAAACTTGATTCTTCATAATAGTTTTGAGACATGATGATGTGATATGTGAGTTATGTTGATGAGTCATTATGCTTTAGTAAGAATATTGGTGTTAAGGTTTGTGATTCCCTATGAAAGTACGAAATTCAATAGTCATGCAATGGAATTATATCCTACTTGTGGTGCATTATTTGGTGTTATTTATGCTTAATGCTTGCTTATGAGATTATCCGTTTCTTGGCTGGTCGCTTCTCAATCTTTTGCCAGCCTTCATTTTGCACCAAGTATGATCTCTACTTGTGCATCCAAAATCCTTTAAGCCAGTTTTACCACATGAGTCCACTATATCTACCTATATGCGGTATTCTTTTGTCGTTCTAAGAAAATTTGCATGTGCCATCTCTAATTTTCAAAATAAACTTCTCTTTTGTGTGTTTGTTTCGCTCGCGGAGCTGTGAGGGGTGGCTAATATTTTCCATGCTGGATGTGTTATTCTCATGATGAGTATTTATTCACTTGTCATTGCACGAGAGTAAGGCAAAGGTCTTAGGGATGCCAATCCCTAAATGCAAAAATGAATTTACTTTATGTTGTCAAATAATAAATTCCTTGGAAAGTGTTGGTATGGAGGGCACCCGTGGATACGGTTAGCCATGGAAAGTGAAAGTATGGTGGAAAAAGGAATAAACTTTATTTTCTGTTTGGGAACTGCCTATGTCATATCTACCATGGAAAGTATTGGGAACTCTAAGTTGTTTTCGTTGGTGGGATGGTTACACCTCTCAAAATGTTTTTTTATCTCTAATTTTTTGCTTTGAGCTCTGGCACCTCTACAAATACCTACTTCCCTCTGCGAAGGGCCTTTCTTTTACTTTACGCAATTTTTTCATTTTTGAATTTGAGTCTCCATCTTCTCTCATAAAAAGAACCAATTAGGAGGATTTATGATCGTACTTAATTATTGGGTGTAGCTAATATTCGAGTGTGTTTCATGAATGGATCAATGGCTGAGCATGATGGGCTAGGGATAACTTATTTTAGCATTGATATTTTGAAAGACATGGTTGCTTGTTGATATGCTTGAGTATCTAAATTATTATGTCAAAACTAGACTATTGCTTTGAATCACATAAAAGTCCAAATGTCCATGCTATAAAGAAAAGAATATGATATGACATGATAGGAAACATTCCACATCAAAAATTCAGTTTTTATCACTTACCTACTCGAGGACGAGTAGGAGTTAAGCTTTGGGATGCTGATACGTCTCCAACGTATCTATAATTTTTGATTGTTCCGTGCAGTTATATTATCAATCTTATATGTTTTGTAATCATTTTATAGTCATTTTATATCATTTTTTGGTACTAACCTATTGACATAGTGCCAAGTGCCAGTTGCTGTTTTTTCATGTTTTTCACATCATAGAAAATCAATATCAGACGGAGTCCAAATGCCACGAAACTCCATGACGATTTTTTATGGGCCAGAAGGAACACAATGGGCCCTTGCTGCGCCTGGGGGGGTGCCCCGAGGGGGGCACAACCCACCAGGGCGCGCCGGGAGGCCCAGGCGCACCCTGGTGGGTTGTGCCCACCTCGGGTGCCCCCGGGACCGCCTCTTTGCTCTATAAATACCCCAATATTCCAGAAACCCTAAAGGCATCGACGAAATATTCATCAGCCGCCACAGAGTCTAGAACAACCAGATCCAATCTAGACACCATCTCGGATGGGGTTCACCACCTCCATTGGGGCCTCTCCGATGATGCGTGAGTAGTTCTTTGTAGACCTTCGGGTCCGTAGTTAGTAGCTAGATGGCTTCCTCTCTCTCGCTGAATTCTCAATACAATGGTCTCTTGGAGATCCATATGATGTAACTCTTTTGCGGTGTGTTTGTTGGGATCTGATGAACTTCGAGTTTATGATCAGTTATATCTTTTTATATCCATGAAAGTATTTGAGTTTCTTTGATCTCTTATATGCATGATTACTTATAGCCTCGTATTTCTTCTCCAATATTTGGGTTTTGTTTTGCCAACTTGATCTATTTATCTTGCAATGGGAAGAGGTGCTTTTTAGTGGGTTCGATCTTACGGTGCTTGATCTCAGTGACAGAAAGGGAAACGACACATATGTATCGTTGCTACTAAGGATAAAACGATGGGGTCTATTTCTACATAGATAGATCTTGTCTACATCATGTCATCATTCTTATTGCATTACTCCGTTTTTCCATGAACTTAATGAAGGAAATATGCCCTTGAGGAAATAATAAAGTTATTATTTATTTCCCATATCATGATAAATGTTTATTATTCATGCTAGAATTGTATTAACCAGAAACATAATACATGTGTGAATACATAGACAAACACAGTGTCACTTGTATGCCTCTACTTGACTAGCTCGTTGATCAAAGATGGTTAAGTTTCCTAGCCATAGACATGAGTTGTCATTTGATTAATGGATCACATCATTAGGAGAATGATGTGATTGACTTGACCCATTCCGTTAGCTTAGCACTTGATCGTTTAGTTTACTGCTATTGCTTTCTTCATGACTTATACATGTTACTATGACTATGAGATTATGCAACTCCTGATTACCGGAGGAACACTTTGTGTGCTACCAAACGTCACAACATAACTGGGTGATTATAAAGGTGCTCTACAGGTGTCTCCGATGGTACTTGTTGAGTTGACATAGATCGAGATTAGGATTTGTCACTCCGATTCTCGGATAGGTTTCTCTGGGCCCTCTCGGTAATGCACATCACTATAAGCCTCGCAAGCAATGTGACTAATGAGTTAGTTACGGGATGATGCACTACTGAACGAGTAAAGAGACTTGCCGGTAACGAGATTGAGCTAGGTATTCAGATACCGATGATCGAATCTCGGGCAAGTAACATACCGATGACAAAGGGAACAATGCATGTTGTTATGCGGTTTGACCGATAAAGATGTTTGTAGAATATGTGGGAACCAATATGAGCATCCAGGTTCCGTATTGGTTATTGACCGGAAATGTGTCTCGGTCATGTCTACATAGTTCTCAAACCCGTAGGGTCCGCACGCTTAAAGTTCTGTGACGATCGATATTATGAGTTTATATGTTTTGATGTACCGAAGGTAGTTCGGAGTCCCAAATATGATCACGGACATGACGGGGAGTCTCGAAATGGTCGAGACGTAAAGATCGATATATTGGATGACTATGTTCGGACATCGGAAGTGTTTCGGGAGGTTTTAGACATATATCGGAGTACCGGGGGGTTACCGGAACCCCCCGGGGAGTATATTGGGCCTAATGGGCCTTATTGGAGAAGAGGAGGGGCGGCCAGGGCAGGCCGCGTGCCCCTCCCCCTCTAGTCCGAATTGGACAAGGAGGGGGGGGGGGGCGGTGCCCCCCTTTCCTTCCCCTCTGTCTCCTCCTTCCCCCTTCTCCCACTCCTACTAGGAAAGGAGGAGTCCTACTTCCGGTGGGAGTAGGACTCCCCCTTTGGCGCGCCCTCCTCCTTGGCCAGCCGCCTTCCCCCTAGCTGCATTATATACGGGGGCGGGGGGCACCCCAAGGACACAACAATTGATCATTGATCTATTAGTCGTGTGCGGTGCCTCCCTCCACCATAATCCAACTCAGTCATATCGTAGCGGTGCTTAGGCGAAGCCCTGCGTCGGTAGCTTCATCAGCATCGTCACCATGCTGTCGTGCTGACGAAACTCTCCCTCGAGCTCTACTGGATCGTGAGATCGCGGGACGTCACCGAGTTGAACGTGTGCTGAATGCGGAGGTGCCGTACGTTTGGTACTGAGGATCGGTCGATCGTGAAAACGTACGACTACATCAACCGCGTTGTCATAACGCTTCCGCTTAACGGTCTACGAGGGTACGTGGACGACACTCTCCCCTCTCGTTGCTATTCATCACCATGATCTTGCGTGTGCGTAGGATTTTTTTTTGAAATTACTACGTTCCCCAATAGTGGCATCCGAGCCTGGTTTATGCGTAGATGTTAAATGCACGAGTAGAACACAAGTGAGTTGTGGGCGATACAAGTCATACTGCTTACCAGCATGTCATACTTTGGTTCGGCGCTATTGTTGGATGAAGCGGCCCTAACCGACATTACGCGTATGCTTACGCGAGACTGGTTCTACCGACATGCTTTGCACACAGGTGGCTGGTGGGTGTCAGTTTCTCCAACTTTAGTTGAACCGAGTGTGGCTACGCCCGGTCCTTGAGAATGTTAAAACATCACTAACTTGATGAACTATCATAGTGGTTTTGATACGTAGGTAAGAACAGTTCTTGCTCAGCCCGTAGCAGCCACATAAAACTTGCAACAACAAAGTAGATGACGTCTGATACATCTCCAACGTATATATAATTTATGAAGTATTCATGTTATTATATTATCCATCTTGGATGTTTAATGGGCTTTACTATGCACTTTCATATTATCTTTGGGACTAACCTATTAACCCAGAGCCCAGTGCCAGTTTATGTTTTTCCCTTGTTTCAGTGTTTCACAGAAAAGGAATATCAAACGGAGTCCAAACGGAATGAAACCTTCGGAAAAGTTATTTTTGGAATGGAAGCAATCCAGGGCACTTGGAGTGCATGTCAGGGAATCAACGAGGAGGGCACGAGGCAGGGGTCGCGCCCACCCCCTGGGCGCGCCCTCCACCCTCGTGGGCCCCTCGTGGCTCCCCTGACGTATTTCTTCCTCCTATATATACCAATATACCCTAAAACCATCGGGGAACAGAATAGATCGGGAGTTCCGCCACCGCAAGCCTTTGTAGCCACCAAAAACCAATCGGGACCCTGTTCCGGCACCCTGCCGGAGGGGGGATCCCTCACCGGTGGCCATCTTCATCATCCCGGTGCTCTCCATGACGAGAAGGGAGTAGTTCACCCATGTGGCCGAGGGTATGTACCAGTAGCTATGTGTTTGATCTCCCTCTCTCTCTCTCTCTCGTGTTCTTGAGGTGATACGATCTTGATGTATCGCGAGCTTTGCTATTATAGTTGGACCTTATGATGTTTCTCCCCCTCCACTCTTGTAATGGATTAAGTTTTCCCTTTGAAGTTATCTTATCGGATTGAGTCTTTAAGGATTTGAGAACACTTGATGTATGTCTTGCGTGGGATACCCGTGGTGACAATGGGGTATTCTATTGATTCACTTGATGTATGTTTTGGTGATCAACTTGCGGGTTCCGCCCATGAACCTATGCATAGGGGTTGGCACACATTTTCGTGTTGACTCTCTGGTAGAAACTTTGGGGCACTCTTTGAAGTACTTTGTGTTGGTTTGAATAGATGAATCTGAGATTGTGTGATGCATATCGTATAATCATACCCATGGATACTTGAGGTGACATTGGAGTATCTAGGTGACATTAGGGTTTTGGTTGATTTGTGTCTTAAGGTGTTATTCTAGTACGAACTCTATGATAGATTGAACGGAAAGAATAGCTTCGTGTTATTTTACTACGGACTCTTGAATAGATCGATCAGAAAGAATAACTTTGAGGTGGTTTCGTACCCTACCATAATCTCTTAATTTGTTCTCCGCTATTAGTGACTTTGGAGTGACTCTTTGTTGCATGCTGAGGGATATTTATATGATCCAATTATGTTATTATTGTTGAGCGAATTTGCACTAGTGAATGTATGAACCCTAGGCCTTGTTTCCTAGCATTGCAATACCGTTTACGCTCACTTTTATCATTAGTTACCTTGCTGTTTTTATATTTTTAGATTGCAAAAACCTATATCTACCATCCATATTGCACTTGTATCACTATCTCTTCGCCGAACTAGTGCACCTATACAATTTACCATTGTATTGGGTGTGTTGGGGACACAAGAGACTCTTTGTTATTTGGTTGCAGGGTTGTTTGAGAGAGACCATCTTCATCCTACGCCTCCCACGGATTGATAAACCTTAGGTCATCCACTTGAGGGAAAATTGCTACTGTCCTACAAACCTCTGCACTTGGAGGCCCAACAACGTCTACAAGAAGAAGGTTGCGTAGTAGACATCAACGTCTAACTTGTTTTTACAGGGCATGTTGTGATGTGATATGGTCAAGACATGATGCTATATTTATTTTATGAGATGATCATGTTTTATAACGGAGTTATCGGCATCTGGCAGGAGCCATATGGTTGTCGCTTTATTGTATGCAATGCAATCGCCCTATAATTGCTTTAGTTTATCACTAAGCGGTAGCGATAGTCGTAGATGCAATAGTTGGCGAGACGACAACGATGCTACGATGGAGATCAAGGTGTCGCGCCGGTGACGATGGTGATCATGACGGTGCTTTGGAGATGGAGATCAAAGGCACAAGATGATGATGACCATATCATATCACTTATATTGATTGCATGTGATGTTTATCCTTTATGCATCTTATTCTGCTTTGATTGACGGTAGCATTATAAGATGATCTCTCACTAAATTTCAAGGTATAAGTGTTCTCCCTAAGTATGCATCGTTGCGAAAGTTCGTCGTGCCGAGATACCACGTGATGATCGGGTGTGATAAGCTCTACGTTCAAACACAACGGGCGTAAGATAGTTTTACACACGCAGAATACTTGGGTTAAACTTGACGAGCCTAGCATATGCAGATATGGCCTCGGAACACTGAGACCGAAAGGTCGAGCGTGAATCGTATAGTAGATATGATCAACATAGTGATGTTCACCATTGAAAACTACTCCATCTCACGTGATGACCGGACATGGTTTAGTTGATTTGGATCACGTGATCACTTAGATGATTAGAGGGATGTCAATCTAAGTGGGAGTTCTTAAGTAATATGATTAATTGAACTTTAATTTATCATGATCTTAGTACCTGATAGTATTTTGCTTGTCTATGTTGTTGTAGATAGATGGCCCGTGCTGTTGTTCCGTTGAATTTTAATGCATTCCTTGAGAAAGCAAAGTTGAAAGATGATGGTAGCAATTACACGGACTGGGTCCGTAACTTGAGGATTATCCTCATTGCTGGACAAAAGAATTACGTCCTGGAAGCACCGCTGGGTGCCAGGCCTGCTGCAGATGCAACTGACAACGTTAAGAACGTCTGGCAGAGCAAAGCTGATGACTACTCGATAGTTCAGTGTGCCATGTTTTACGGCTTAGAACCGGGACTTCAACGATGTTTTGAACGTCATGGAGCATATGAGATGTTCCAGGATTTGAAGTTAATATTTCAAGCAAATGCCCGGATTGAGAGATATGAAGTCTCCAATAAGTTCTACAGCTGCAAGATGGAGGAGAATAGTTCTGTCAGTGAGCATATACTCAAAATATCTGGGTATAACAATCACTTGATTCAACTGGGAGTTAATCTTTCGGATGATAGTGTCATTGACAGAATTCTTCAATCACTGCCACCAAGCTACAAGAGCTTCGTGATGAACTATAATATGCAAGGGATGGATAAGACAAATCCCGAGCTCTTCGCAATGCTAAAGGCTGCGGAGGTAGAAATCAAGAAGGAGCATCAAGTGTTGATGGTCAACAAGACCACCAGTTTCAAGAAAAAGGGTAAAGGGAAGAAGAAGGGGAACTTTAAGAAGAACGGCAAACAAGATGCTGCTCAGGAGCAGAAACTCAAGTCTGGACCTAAGCCTGAGACTGAGTGCTTCTACTGCAAGACTGGTCACTGGAAGCGGAACTGCCCCAAGTATTTGGCGGATAAGAAGGATGGCAAGGTGAACAAAGGTATATGTGATATACATGCTATTGATGTGTACCTTACTAATGCTCACAGTAGCCCCTGGGTATTTGATACTGGTTCTGTTGCTAATATTTGCAACTCGAAACAGGGACTACGAATTAAGCGAAGATTGGCTAAGGACGAGGTGACGATGCGCGTGGGAAATGGTTCCAAAGTCGATGTGATCGCGGTCGTCACGCTACCTCTACATCTACCTTCGGGATTAGTTTTAGACCTGAATAATTGTTATTTGGTGCAAGCGTTAAGCATGAACATTATATCTGGATCTTGTTTGATGCGAGACGATTATTCTTTTAAATCAGAGAATAATGGTTGTTCTATTTATATGAGTAATATCTTTTATGGTCATGCACCCTTGAAGAGTGGTCTATTTTTATTAAATCTTGATAGTAGTGATACACATATTCATAATATTGAAGCCAAAAGATGCAGAGTTGATAATGATAGTGCAACTTATTTGTGGCATTGCCGTTTAGGTCATATTGGTGTAAAGCGCATGAAGAAACTCCATACTGATGGACTTTTGGAATCACTTGATTATGAATCACTTGGTACTTGCGAACCATGCCTCATGGGCAAGATGACTAAAACGCCGTTCTCCGGATCAATGGAGTGAGCAACAGATTTGTTGGAGATCATACATACTGATGTATGCGGACCGATGAATATTGAGGCTCGCGGCAGGTATCGTTATTTTCTCACCTTCACAGATGATTTGAGCAGATATGGGTATATCTACTTAATGAAACATAAGTCTGAAACATTTCAAAAGTTCAAAGAATTTCAGAGTGAAGTGGAAAATCATCATAACAAGAAAATAAAATATCTACGATTTGATCGTGGAGGAGAATATTTGAGTTACGAGTTTGGTCTACATTTGAAACAATGCAGAATAGTTTCGCAACTCACTCCACCCAGAACACCAGAGTGAAATGGTGTGTCTGAACATCGTAATCGTACTTTACTAGACATGGTGCGATCTATGATGTCTCTTACTGATTTACCGCTATCGTTTTGGGGTTATGCTTTAGAGACGGGTGCATTCACGTTAAATAGGGCACCATCGAAATCCGTTGAGACGATGCCTTATGAACTGTGGTTTGGCAAGAAACCAAAGTTGTCGTTTCTTAAAGTTTGGGGCTGCGATGCTTATGTGAAAAAACTTCAACCTGATAAGCTGGAACCCAAATCGGAGAAATGTGTCTTCATAGGATACCCAAAGGAAACTGTTGGGTACACCTTCTATCATAGATCCGAAGGCAAGACATTTGTTGCTAAAAATGGATCCTTTCTAGAGAAGGAGTTTCTCTCGAAAGAAGTGAGTGGGAGGAAAGTAGAACTTGATGAGGCAACTGTACCTGCTCCCTTATTGGAAAGTAGTTCATCACAGAAACCGGTTTCTGTGACACCTGCACCAATTAGTGAGGAAGCTGATGATGTTGATCATGAATCTTCAGATCAAGTTACTACCGAACCTCGTAGGTCAACCAGAGTAAGATCCACACCAAAGTGGTACAGTAATCCTATTCTGGAGGTCATGTTACTTGACCAAGGCGAACCTACGAACTATGAAGAAGAGATGGTGAGCCCAGATTCCGCAAAATGGCTTGAGGCCATGAAATTTGAGATGGGATCCATGTATGAGAACAAAGTGTGGACTTTGGTTGACTTGCCCGATGATCGGCAAGCCATAGAAAATAAATGGATCTTCAAGAAGAAGACTGACGCTGACGGTAATGTTACTGTCTACAAAGCTCGACTTGTTGCGAAAGGTTTTCGACAAGTTCAAGGAGTTGACTACGATGTGACTTTCTCACCCGTAGCGATGATTAAGTCTGTCCGAATCATGTTTGCAATTGCCGCATTTTATGATTATCAAATTTGGCAAATGGATGTCAAAACTGCATTCCTGAATGGATTTCTGGAAGAAGAGTTGTATATGATGCAACCGGAAGGTTTTGTCGATCCAAAGGGAGCTAACAAAGTGTGCAAGCTCCAGCGATCCATTTATGTACTGGTGCAAGCCTCTCGGAGTTGGAATAAACGTTTTGATTGTGTGATCAAAGCATATGGTTTTATACAAACTTTTGGAGAAGCCTGTATTTACAAGAAAGTGAGTGGGAGCTCTGTAGCATTTCTAATATTATATGTGGATGACATATTGCTAATTGGAAATGATATAGAATTTCTGGATAGCATAAAAGGATACTTGAGTAAGAGTTTTTCAATGAAAGACCTGGGTGAAGCTGCTTACATATTGGGCATCAAGATCTATAGAGATAGATCAAGACGCTTAATTGGACTTTCACAAAGCACATACCTTGACAAAGTTTTGAAAAAGTTCAAAATGGATCAAGCAAAGAAAGCGTTCTTGCCTGTGTTACAAGGTGTGAAGTTGAGTCAGATTCAATGCCCGACCACTGCAGAAGATAGAGAGAAAATGAAAAGTGTTCCCTACGCTTCAGCCATAGGCTCTATCATGTATGCAATGCTGTGTACCAGACCTGATGTGTGCCTTGCTATTAGCTTAGTAGGGAGGTACCAAAGTAATCCAGGAATGGATCACTGGACAGCGGTCAAGAACATCCTGAAATACCTGAAAAGGACTAAGGATATGTTTCTCGTTTATGGGCGTGACAAAGAGCTCGTCGTAAATGGTTACGTTGATGCAAGCTTTGACACTGATCCGGACGATTCTAAATCGCAAACCGGATACGTGTTTACATTGAATGGTGGAGCTGTCAGTTGGTGCAGTTCTAAACAAAGCGTCGTGGCGGGATCTACGTGTGAAGTGGAGTACATAGCTACTTCGGAAGCAGCAAATGAAGGAGTCTGGATGAAGGAGTTCATATCCGATCTAGGTGTCATACCTAGTGCATCGGGTCCGATGAAAATCTTTTGTGACAATACTGGTGCAATTGCCTTGGCAAAGGAATCTAGATTTCACAAGAGAACCAAGCACATCAAGAGACACTTCAATTCCATCCACGATCAAGTCCAGGTGGGAGACATAGAGATTTGCAAGATACATACGGATTTGAATGTTGTAGATCCGTTGACTAAGCCGCTTCCACGAGCAAAACATGATCAGCACCAACACTCCATGGGTGTTAGAATCATTACTGTGTAATCTAGATAATTGACTCTAGTGCAAGTGTGAGACTGAAGGAAATATGCCCTAGAGGCAATAATATAGTTATTATTTATTTCCTCATATCATGATAAATGTTTATTATTCATGCTAGAATTGTATTAACCGGAAACATAATACATGTGTGAATACATAGACAAACACAGTGTCACTAGTATGCCTCTACTTGACTAGCTCGTTGATCAAAGATGGTTAAGTTTCCTAGCCATAGACATGAGTTGTCATTTGATTAACGGGATCACATCATTAGGAGAATGATGTGATTGACTTGACCCATTCCGTTAGCTTAGCACTTGATCGTTTAGTTTACTGCTATTGCTTTCTTCATGACTTATACATGTTCCTATGACTATGAGATTATGCAACTCCCGATTACCGGAGGAACACTTTGTGTGCTACCAAACGTCACAACGTAACTGGGTGATTATAAAGGTGCTCTACAGGTGTCTCCGATGGTACTTGTTGAGTTGACATAGATCGAGATTAGGATTTGTCACTCCAATTCTCGGACAGGTTTCTCTGGGCCCTCTCGGTAATGCACATCACTATAAGCCTCGCAAGCAATGTGACTAATGAGTTAGTTGCGGGATGATGCACTACGGAACGAGTAAAGAGACTTGCCGGTAACGAGATTGAGCTAGGTATTGAGATACCGACGATCGAATCTCGGGCAAGTAACATACCGATGACAAAGGGAACAACGTATGTTGTTATGCGGTTTGACCGATAAAGATCTTCGTAGAATATGTGGGAACCAATATGAGCATCCAGGTTCTGCTATTCGTTATTGACCGGAAATGTGTCTCAGTCATGTCTACATAGTTCTCGAACCCGTAGGGTCTGCACGCTTAAAGTTCTATGACGATCGGTATTATGAGTTTATATGTTTTGATGTACTGAAGGTAGTCCGGAGTCCCGGATATGATCACGGACATGACGAGGAGTCTTGAAATCGTCGAGACGTTAAGATCGATATATTCTATGACTATGTTCGGACACCGGAAGTGTTTCGGGAGGTTTTGGACATATACCGGAGTACCGGGGGGTTACCGGAACCCCCCGGGGAGTATATTGGGCCTAATGGGCCTTAGTGGACAAGAGGAGGGGCGGCTAGGGCAGGCCGCACGCCCCCTCCCCCTCTAGTCCGAATTGGACAAGGAGGGGGGCGGCGCCCCCCTTTCTTTCCCCTCTGTCTCCTCCTTCCCCCTTCTCCTACAGCTACTAGGAAAGGAGGAGTCCTACTCTCGGTAGGAGTAGGACTCCCCCCTTGGCGCGCCCTCCTGCTTGGCCGGCCGCCTCCCCTAGCTCCTTTATATACGGGGGGGGGGGGGCACCCCAAGGACACAACAATTGATCATTGATCTTTTAGCCATGTGCGGTGCCCCCCTCCACCATAATCCACCTCGGTCATATCATAGCCGTGCTTAGGCGAGGCCCTGCGTCGGTAGCTTCATCAACATCGTCACCACGCCGTCGGGCTGACGAAACTCTCCCTCGAGCTCTACTGGATCGTGAGATCGCGGGACGTCACCGAGCTGAACGTGTGCTGAACGCGGAGGTGTCGTACGTTCGGTACTGAGGATCGCCTCTCGTTGCCATAACTGAAGACGTACGACTACATCAACCGTGTTGTCATAACGCTTCCGCTTAACGGTCTACGAGGGTACGTGGACGACACTCTCCCCTCTCGTTGCTATGCATCACCATGATCTTGCATGTGCGTAGGATTTTTTTTGAAATTACTACGTTCCCCAACACTTAATACACTAGATGCATGCTGGATAGCTGTCGATGTGTGGAGTAATATTAGTAGATGCAGGCAGGAGTCGGTCTACTAATCTTGGACGTGATGCCTATATAATGATCATTGCCTGGATATCGTCATGATTATTTGAAGTTATATCAATTGCCCACCAGTAATTTGTTTACCCACCGTTGCTATTTTTCTTGAGAGAAGCCACTAGTGAAACCTACGGGCCCTGGGTCTCCTTTCTCATATATTTGCCTTTGCGATCTACTTTTCCTTTGCATTTATTTTCAAATCTATTAAACCAAAAATACAAAAATACCTCGCTGCATTTTATTTCTTATTTATTTTATTTGGCGTTCGATCTATCAATCTACTACAATTTTATCTCACGTCCTTTGCCTATCTTGAGGCGCCGTACACAGAAGGGATTGACAACCCCTTTAACACGTCGGGCTGCGAGGATTTGTTATCTGTGTGCAGGGGCTGTTTACGTTGTGTTGCTTGGTTCTCCTACTGGTTCGATAACCTTGGTTTCATATCTGAGGGAAATTCCTACCGTTGCTGTGCTGCATCATCCCTTCCTCTTTGGGGATATACCGACGTAGCTTCAAGTGACATCAGTGAGCCCAGGAAAGACAAGGAGGGCGAAAAGGTCTTGGGGAGACATGTTGTGCTTGATAAGCAACCCAATGGCAAGGAAGTGATCAAAATCACCATCAAGAATCCTACACTCGGGGGGCAAGTATAGGTGCAGCAAGACACTCGAGTTAAATTTGTTAAGCCCAAGAGTCCTAAAGTTGGCAAGTGGAAGATGAACAAAGCTAAAGTGCAGCGCAAACGAATCAAACCAACTTTTGACATGTTGCTGTCCAAGTACGCCAACCAGTCGGCCGGTTCTAGCTTTAATCGGCCGACTCATGTGAAGCGACCAAGGCCACCATCAGCTGATATGTTTAGTCAATATATGAAACTGAGTGAACCATGGGTGTCGTTTCTAGAAGAGCAAAGGCAGCCTGTTTGGGATTGACTTGACTACTCATATAATGGCCGACTGAACATTGGTGACTATTAGTCGGCTAGTCAAAATATGCGACCGAGTGGAAACTATCCGAGTGTAAGAATGCACCCAGGTGGAAGCCATCCGAGTGAAAAAATGTGGCTGTGTAGATTCCATCCGAGTGAATTCCATCCGAGTGGATTCCATCCGAGTGAAATCCATCCGAGTGGATTCCATCAGAGTAAAAAGGTGCGCCCGAGTGGAAATTTCATGCATCTAGAAAGTCAGAAAGAATGGCGTGTTAAGTCACCAAATGTTGCAGCAGTTGAGTCAGGAAAAGGCAAGGAGAAAATCGATGCTGACTCACTCATCTTGGGCACCGAAACATTCGCCATACAACAGCCGATTGTGCATAGAAATCCAACTAAGCCGATACTTGCTATCGCGCCAAAGCACTGGACTAATGACCATGAAGCAAGCACCAGCCAAATAAAGACAAGAGGTCCTAAATACACTCAGCGAAAGTGGTGTCCTCCAGGGCTAACAAAGACATAAAAGAGGAAACTGTAGAGGTTAAGGAGTCAAGAGATGGCAGAGCTAGAGGCTGAGAAGCAAAGGGACAAATTATTCAATGACACTCGGCCCATGGTACCTGCAAAACAAGTGTGGAGGCCTAAAAAAATACAAGATGTGGTGGCTTCTACACCTATCACAATAGCACCTACAACACCAAAAGAGGATGATGCAATCATTGCATCATCTACGTTACCTATTGCATCCTCTTCACTCGGATAGATTTCAGAATCTATGAATATACTTGAGGAGGAGGATGATATGTTGGACTATGGGTCTACGCCGGTTCATGAAGGTATGGATATCAATATGGTGTATTACTTACCTGCTGAGTTTCATTCTGTAGATGAGGAAGGGGAGGTGGATCAGCTGGATTTTGGCCCTAAAAACACAATATTCAAGAAACCAAAAGAACCAGTGACGCATCTGAAACCATTGTATCTCAGGGGTCATATCAATGGATCACCGCTCACTCGGATGCTTGTTGATGGTGGTGTTGTGGTATATCTTATGCCTTATTCGGACTTCAAGAAATTAGGTTTACCCGATGAAGAGTTGATAAAGACAAATATGGTGCTCAATGGATTTGAGGGAAAAGAGAAAACTGAAGCCAAAGGTGTCATGTATGTGGAGCTTACTGTCGGAAGCAAAACTTTGGCTACTGCGTTCTTTGTCGCCGAGGTGCAAGGTAACTACAATGTAATATTAGGCTGTGACTGGGTTCATGCAAGCCAGTGCCTGCCATCCACTATGCACCAGTTTTTGATCCAGTGGGCTGATGATGAAGTGGAAGTCATTCATGCGGATTACTCGGCCTGTGTTGCTTTGGCCGCTGCACCGGTGGATTGGCAACATCCCAATGCTACTTTCTTAACGGGACGTGACTTGTCAGAGTTTGATTTTCTCAGCGCGACCAAGAATGGTTTTTTGCCTGTCTCTTTAAAGCCGACTGAATGCAGTCGGCTCCAAGGTACGATATGTTTAAATGGATTCTAGTTCCGAGTGGTTACAAAAACGTCTTGTAAAATATCGGTCCAACGAGAACGATATGTATGAGTCTATTGAGGAGTTGGATGACATGGATAAACTTGGACAAGGTTTTACATCGGGCGATTCATTAGAAGAGGTAGATATTGGAGATGGTTCAGTCACTCGGCCGACGTTTGTAAACAAAAATCTGAAAGCCGATCGTAAAGCTAAGTTAATCGATCTATTGAAAGAATATGTTTGTTGCTTTGCATGGGAATATCCTGAGATGCCAGGTTTAAGCCGAGAGCTAGTGGAGCATCAGTTGCCTATAAAGGCCGGTTTTAGACCTTATAAACAGTCGGCCAGAAAGTTTAATCCAAAAACATATGACCGGATCAAGGAAGAGATCAGTCATTTTCTTAAAGCTAATTTTATTAGACCTTGCAGGTATGCCGAGTGGATTTCTAACATTGTCCCAGTGGAGAAAAAGGGATCAGGCAAGTTGAGGGTATGCATTGATTTCAGAGATTTGAATAGGGCTACACCCAAAGATGAGTATCCCATGCCAATAGCCGATATACTCATTAATGATGCTTCTGGACATAAGGTCATTAGCTTTCTTGATGGTAATGCGGGGTATAACCAAATTTTGATGGACGAAGAAGACATGTCCAAAACGGCTTTTCGATGCCCTGGTTTCCTTGGTTTATTCGAGTGGATAGTGATGACATTCAGATTAAAAAATGCTGGAGCTACATATCAAAGGGCTATGCATTTGATTTTTCGTGATTTACTCGGTGTCATACTTGAAGTTTATATTGATGATACTGTTGTCAAATCAGATGCTTTTGAGTCTCACTAGGCCGATTTGCATTTAGCTTTCGAGAGAATGAAAAATATGGACTTAAGATGAATCCTTTAAAGTGTGCATTCGGTGTACCAGGTGCCAAGTTTTTGGGTTTCATTATTCATGAAGATGGCATAGATATTGATCCCAAAAAGATAGAGGCCATACAGAAAGTGGAGGCTCCAACATGCAAGAGAGATATGCAAACGTTCCTTGGCAAGGTCAATTATTTGAGAAGGTTCGTAGCTAATCTGTCAGGGAAAGTTGATGCATTTACTCCCATCCTTCGGTTAAAGAATGATGTTGATTTCACTTGGGGGGGGGGGGGCAAAACAACAAGAAGCATTTTATATGATCAAGAATTATTTGTGCACTCCTCCGGTGATGAAAGCGCCCAAGCATAGGGAGCCCTTTAAGCTTTACATTGCAGAAGAGGGAGGTGTTATTGGTGCTGTTTTGACTCAAGAAACCGAAGGAAAAGAGCATGCTATTACATATTTGAGCAGGCAATTATTGGACACCGACACAAGGTACACATTTATTGAAAAACTATGTCTATGCTTATATTATGCTTGCACAAAATTGAGACATTACCTAGTTCTTGCGTAGTAGCTTGTCAAACCGATGTCATTAAATACATGTTGCATAGGCCAATTCTTAGTGGTAGAACTGGTAAGTGGGCTTATGCTTTGATTGAATATGATTTGGCTTATGAATCTCTAAAATCCATGAAAGGCCAAATCGTTGCTAATTTTATTGTTGAACATCGGATTGATGACAAGCATCATGTTTATATAAACCTTGTCTCATTAGTACCGTGGAGATTATATTTTGATGGTTCAGTTTGTAGCAATGGCCAAGGTGTTGGTATTGTTTACATATCTCCTCATGGTGCTGTTTTTGAAGCCTCATGCCACTTAGAATATTTTTGCACAAACACTATGAAGCATTATTATTCGGCCTAGAGATGTTAATTGCTATAGTGTTACATATATTGAGGCTTATGGTGATTCATTACTAGTGGTGCAGCAAGTATCCAAAGTCTTTCAGTGTTTGGACGGATCACTTAATGTTTATCTTGATAAATGTCTAGATATAATTTCTACTTTGGATTGTTTTAGCATTGCTCATATATCTAGACATGACAATTGGAAAGCAAATGAGTTGGCACAACAAGCATCCGGATATTATGTTGACCATGGCATGTTTCATATTTCTCAAAGACGGATGTCTTGTCTTACCATTATAGAAGAAGGCCGAACCAGAATCCACTGATTCGGCCATTAACTAAAATCTTGTGCAGGTGACAATCCCGACTGGAGGAAGCCCATTGTTGATTACTTGTGCAATCCGAGTGAAAGGGTGGACAGGGCTGTTCGGCGTATGGCTTTCAAGTATACAATGAGAGATGATGGTCTTTATCGCCGAACAATCGATGATGTTCTTCTAAAGTCCTTGGACGAGGAATAGGCAAGAGTTGCTATGGGAGAGGTACATGAAGGAATTTGTGGCACTCATCATTCGGCTCCCAAGATGAAATGGTTATTGCGACGTGCTAGGTTTTATTGACCGACTATGATTAATGATTGCTTCAGATATTATAAGGGGTGTGAAGCTTGTCAAAAATTTGGTGATATTCAATTGGCTGGCTCCTGTTGCTATGTTACATCCTATTATCAAGCCGTGGCCTTTCAGAGGTTGGGGTTTAGACTTCATTGGAGAAATCTATCCGTCTTCCTCGAAAGGGCATCGGTTCGTATTGGTGGCAACTGATTATTTCACTAAATGGTCTGGAGCAGTACCTCTCAAGAACATGACACATACAGAGGTAATTCAATTCATAACCCAGCACATTATTCATAGATTCGGTATTCCTCAAACGTTAACTACAGATCAAGGTCCATCTTTCATGTCACACCAAGTCAGAGAGTTTGCCGAATCTTATAACATAAAGTTGCTCAATTCCTCTCCGTATTATGCCCAAGCTAATGGACAAGCTGAGTCTAGCAATAAAATTTTGATCAAGCTCATCAAGAAGAAGATTGAGGATAATCCAAGGAGATGGCATGAGTTGTTGTCTGAAGCTTTATGGGCACATAGAATCTCAAGGCATGGTGCTACGAAGGTGACTCCATATGAGCTAGTGTATGGTCAGGAGGCTATTTTACCGGTGGAAGTAAATTTGAATGCTTTGAGAATAGCCAAACAAAATGATTTATCGGCAATAGACTTTTATAACTTGACGATGGACAATATTGATGAGGTTGCCGATAAACGTTTGGCTGCTTTGAAGGCCATAGAGAGAGATAAGTTGAGGGTGGGAAGAGCTTACAATAAGAAAGTCAAGTTGAAGAATTTTCAAGTTGGTGATCTCGTCTGGAAAGGGATTCTACCGATTGGTTCAAGAGATAGAAAATTCGGGAAGTGGTCTCCGAGTTGGGAAGGTCCTTTTAGGATTACAAGAATAGTTCCCGAAAACTCTTATTTGGTGGAATCCGTACAAGGGACGGTGTTAACTAGAGCTCTCAATGGCAAATACTTGAATAAATACCACCCGAGTGTGTGGCAAGAAGCCTAAGTAGGCAATGGCCGATATACGATTATTGCCCTTACACAAACATGGCCGATACATAATATTCGCCCTAATAAAAATAAATGGCCGATGGAGTGTTGACATCGTCCTTAGAACAAACACCGTGTATATTATTTTTCAGCGTGCAAGCTTTGCCGAAAAACAGGGGGGCATGTGTTGACATCAGATTTTGGCATTGCATAAAAGAAAATGAGATGGCTAAGAGTTAAAGGGTTTTCAGCATGGGAAGTTTCGCATCGCCGAGTGGAACAACTTTGATGTTTAGGTAATCATCATCCGAACCCATCTTAGGGATCGAAATTGTACTATGAGTGGCAGAATTCAATGTTCCGAGTGGTTTTCGGCCGACCACGCCTTCAAGACGACCTCGCATGAAGGAGCACTGTAAAGAAATTGCCTTCATCTCGTCGAGGCAATTGATTTTGATATATAAATCATCTCAATCCGAGTTCGTATGCAAAAGTTAGAGGCAATACACAGCAGGCCAAACCTGAACGGAAATATGGCGCGAGGTACCAGACACCCTGTCTGATGGGTCGCGCGAGCAATTCGGCCCTGGAGAAGGCCTTGAATCAAAAAACCGTAAATACAATAAAGTTTCGTCTCGTCGAGCCGATCGATTTTCATATATAACTCGTCTCAATCCGAGGTCGTATGAGACCTGGAAACAGAAATCAAGACCAGGCTATGTTTTTAGTCGGGAAATCCGAGTGAAAAGCTTACCATGCGAGTGAAAACTTACCGATCGAGTGAAATTTTGCCGTCCGAGTGAACTTATTATCAACCGAGTGAAAATATAGTCATCCGAGTGAAATTTTCCTCCAGGTGAAAATATTCCGAGTGAAAACATTACCGTCCGAATGAAAACTTGCCGATCGGGTGAGATATTGCCTTCCGAGTGAAAGTATAGTCATCCGAGTGAAAGATTGTCTTCCGAGTGAAAACATAGTCATCCGAGTGAAATATTCTAATATCCGAGTGAAAAAGTCCAGTTGGACAATCCGAGTGAAAGACTCTAATATCTGAGTGGATGAGCTCGAATCTGAGTGAAACTGAACATGTGCCCGAAAGTTTATCAAGATGACCTCGGATGGAGAAGTGTTCAATACGGAAGTTGTGCGAATCATCAAAACAGTAAACTCTGGTTTTGGAGTCATCATCATCACAGATAGTATATGGCCTGCAAATTCAGTACGAGACTCAGATAATCCAGTCTGCTACAAGACCGAGTCCGATTGGAAGGTAGAGATGACCTCGAAAAGTATTCAAGATGGCCTTATTTGAAAAAGTGATCAACATGAGAGTTGTTCGTCTCATCAAGGCACACAAGTTTGATATTTGGGCCGTCTTGATCGGAGATCATATGCACGCTCAACGGCCCGCGCAAGGAGGAAGACAGAAGTTGGGCCAGATTCAGACTGAATCCGAGTTGGAATAGAATTAGGACTCTAGGACGTGAATTGATGTAATTTTTTGTAAGGAAAGCCTAGATGAATCCTTTACTTGTACGGGAAGTCCAGCTGCCTCTTATATATGTTGGGGGTGACGGCGGATTGAACAACACACAATCGAACAAATCAATATACTACTTTTTCAGTCTACGTTTTATCTCTCCACCGTTTTCTCTCTCGTTCTTCGCTATCCTCAAGTTTGAGAGCTGCAAATCTCAAGGCTCTAGGGGTGAGCGAATCTACCTGGATAGCCCATAGCCACCGCACTCCCTGATGGGGTCCCTCCCGGGCGTGCGGGGTTTCGGGTCTCAAAAGCGCCCGCCGACTGTCCTGCGTATTGTGCTGTCGGTCGGGTCTCCTTCGACGTGAGCTGCGTTGCATCACCCCCGAAGTCGAGGGTACACGTGACGTATTCGTGTGTCAACACACTTTTTGGCGACTCCGCTGGGGACAAAAGATCAATCGTCATCATCCACCATGTCCGATCTTCCCAAGCCATCTTAGGTAGACGCCGAAAAAATCAGTAAGCCTTGTCTTGATGAGATCTCGGCCGATCATCGCCAAGTCTATGAGGAGTACAAGAAGGCACGTGAAGAGAAGGATTTGTAGGAGTTCCTTGCAAAGTTCAAGAAGGATCGCCAAGGCAACATCACTCCGATTGGAGAAATCAAGTTCCCTCCTCTTCAAGCCGAGCAGGTTAAACCCTCTGTGAGTACTACCTTTTGTCCTGAGCAGTGGGCTGAGATTGAGAGTCGTATTGCTGATGGTAACAATCTGGTCTATCAAACTTTCATTGGAAATACTAATGCTCAGAAGAATATATCTCAATCATCTAGTGGTAATGATGGTGTAGCTGCTAGTGTGCAAAACCCTAATCTGGCTTTACCTATTGCATCGGCGCCTCCCATGCCGATGGCTTATTACCCTACCCATGCAAATTAGATTCTGGTTGCACCCATTAGTCCTATCATGAGCATGCCAGGTTCGGGGGCAACGCCGAACCAAACCCTACCTACAGCTACAACCACTCGGCCATTACCGAACTATGGTTCAACATACATGCCGTAGTTCCTACCTACAGCTAGTAGTCCTACTCCTCCTATGCCACTGCCACAAGTTTCATTGTCCATTATGGATATTGGCTAGCTAATATTAGAGAGGAGATGGCTAAGATGCTCCAAGAGAATTTTGGAGTTGAGTTACCTCGGAATCGGATTTACCAAAAACCGTAACCAGAGTACTTTGATGCCATCCAGTGCCCTCCAGGATATAAGATTCCAGATTTTGTTAAGATTAATGGAGAAGGCACGAAAACCACATGGGAGCATGTTAGTCAATATTTAGCACAACTGGGTGAAGCAGGCTCGCTAAATGAATTGAAAGTGCGTTTATTTCCTTTGTCATGAACTGGTACTGCATTTTCATGGTTTTCTTCTTTACCACATGGTTCCATTTGGGTTTGGTTGCAGCTAGAGCAGAGATTTCATGATCATTTTTATAGCGGCGACAATGAACTCAAGTTGTCACATCTAACATCGGTTAAAGAAAAGCATGATGAATCAGTCTCCAATTATGTCAAGAGATTCAGAGAAACAAAAAACCGGTGCTATAGTTTGGTGATAACCGAGAGAGACTTGGAAGATCTAGTGCTGAGTGGTTTGAGAACTCCCATTAGAGCAAAGCTAGAAGGGTATGAGTTCTTAAATATCAACCAAGTCCTACAAAGGGCTTTGGCTCAGGAAAGCCAAAGCAAAGATCTTAAAGAAGTACATAGATATAAAGCCGATCATCCTAAGATGAACATGATTGCATATGATAGTGATCACTCGGACGATGAGGATGATATGTATGCTACTGAATTTGTTTGGCCATCTAAGGCTAAACCCTTTACTTGCAATGATCTAAAACCGATTCATAAGAATCGTGATGATGAGATGAAGTTTACTTTTAACATTGCCAAGTGTGATAAAATATTTGATGCTTTGCTGCAAGCTAAACTTATTAGTATATCTCATACTTTACCGCCGTTTGAAGAGCTGAAACGGTGTGCTTATTGCAAGTATCATAATTCTTTTTCTCATGCTACTAACGATTGCAATGTTTTTCGACGACAGATACAATCGGCCATTAATGACGGACGATTGAACTTTTCTGAGATGCAAGTTGATAAACACCCCTTTCCAATGAACACCATGGACTTAGAAGGGAAGAAACTGCTCATTCGGCCGGAGGTAGCCGAATATGCTAATAAAGCAAATGTCATTGTTGGTGAGACCAGGAAAGACAAGGAGGGTGACAAGGTCTTGGGGAGACAGTTTCTGCTTGATAAGTAACCCGATGGCAAGGAACTGATCAAAATCACCATCAAGAATCCTACACTCGGGGGGGGGGGGGAAGCACAGGTGCAGCAAGACACTCGAGTTAAATTTTTTAAGCCCAAGAGTCCTAAAGTTGGCAAGTGGAAGATGAACAAAGCTAAAGTGCAGCGTAAATGAATCAAACCAACTTTTGACATGTTGCTTTCTAAGTACGCCAACCATTCGGCCAGTTCTAGCTTTAATCGGCCGACTCATGTGAAGCGACCAAGGTCACCATAAGCTGATATGTCCAGTCAATATATGAAACCGAGTGAACCAAGGGCGTCGTTTCTAGAAGAGCAAATGCAGTCTGTTTGGGATCGACTTGACTACTCATATAATGGCTGACTGAACATTGGTGACTATCAATCGGCTGGTCAAAGTATGCAACCGAGTGGAAACTATCCGAGTGTAAGAATGCACCCAGGTGGAAGCTATCCGAGTGAAAAATGTGGCTGGGTAGATTCCATCCGAGTGAAATCCATCCGAGTGGATTCCATCCGAGTAAAAAGGTGCGTCCGAGTGGAAATTTCATGCATCTCGAAAGTCAAAAAGAATGGCGTGTTAAGTCAACAATTGTTGCAACAGTTGAGTCAGGAAAAGGCAAGGAGAAAATTGATGCTGACTCACTCATCTTGGGCACCGAAACATTCGCCATACAGCAGCCGATTGTGTATAGCAATCCGACTGAGCCGATACTTGCTATCGTGCCAAAGCACTCTGCTAATGACCATGAAGCAAGCACCAGCCAAGTAAAGACAAGAGATCCTTAATACACTCAGCCAAAGTGGTGTCCTCCAGGGCTAACAAAGACACAAAATAGGATATTGCAGGGGTTAAGGATCGAGTGAACTTATTATCATCCGAGTGAAATTTACCGATCAAGTGAAAGTTTGCCGTCTGAGTGAACTTATTATCATCCGAGTGAAAATATAGTCATCCGAGTGAAAATATAGTCATCCGAGTGAATCCGAGTTGGAATAGAATTAGGACTCTAGGACGTGAATTGATGTAATTTTTTGTAAGGAAAGCCTATATGAATCCTTTACTTGTACGGGAAGTCCAGCCGCCTCTTATATACGTTGGGGGTGACGGCGGATTGAACAACACACAATCGAACTAATCAATATACTACTTTTTCAGTCTACATTTTATCTCTCCACCGCTTTTCTCTCTCGTTCTTTGTGGCACCCCGGCTCAAAGAAACCGGAACGCCCCATATTCCAGCCCAGAGATCGAGGAGAAGTCTTCTGGAATACGGCACTGCTTAGCATAGAACAAATCGACTCTTTATTACAATCTATGTGGGTACAAGGGGGGTTACATCGGCACGGCGACATTACGCCTGCCACGGTTGCTCCATGCAAGCAGCAGAACAACTCGACGCAGCGGAAGACTACTGGCAGCAGAATAGCGACGACGGTGATGAACTCCACTCCGCGAGGACTCTGGCTGGAACGCTTATCCTAGCGCGCAAACAAGGGATCCACAGCAAACAAGCAATCAAATCCGGCATGACCTGCAAATTGGCATGACACGCCAGGTCAGTACACTGAATGTACTTGCAAGCTCACAGCAACCAAAGCAATCAAGACATACAATAGCATGGCAATTACAGGTTAGCAAGGATTAACATGATACTATTAGATCAATCATAGCATGAACAAGATGATACAACTAGAACAATGCGAGCATGGCATAAACATATGAACATGATAATACTAGCATGCAACATGATGAAACTATCATGCACCAACTTACTCTGTTCGGGTTACATTGTAACCATCACATGTATCACTTACCATCATAGACATCACACGATCATCTCAGGATCTGATCAAGCTTGGTATTAACAATACCGCGGTAATCATTTATGACCACAAGGAGCTTGACTTTTACCCTTGACTCTCGCATAACACCACAAATATCCACAACGCGGTATCCACGATACCACAGTGATCCTCTCACGATCACATAAATATCAACCAAGTTCTTTCATCATCGAACCGGGGTTGTTATTAAGCACATTATTATTATTACTGTTGACCCATAGTGTGACCAACTACGAACTGGGCCCATATCCGCGGGCGCGGCTATCGATAGATTTAACACACACACTCTGCAGAGGTTAGCACACTGTACCCACACCACGGAACCCTGGCCTCGCACTCCCATTCGGGTGGACCAAAGCGTTCCGACAAAACCGTCCTACTGCCATGACACCCTCCCGGCCACTCCGACCAACTCCCCTTTGGGCTAAGTCCTGGGTGGCCCCATGCCTACCAAAGGCACCAACGGCCACTGTCGTGGCAAAATGGTCCCAAACAGGGACAAGGATCCATACTAAACAACGGGTAGACAAGGCTTATGCCGTCCTACCTGATCAGGGCAGCGCCCACGCATAACCTTCCCTCACGAGAGGCACTGGTGAGAGGCATGACAATAGACCCAGTTAGGACCCCCCATAGGGTAAGCGTGGTTGCACTGGTCAGATCGATATGGTGGCACCATGACTCAGCCAACAGTTGTTCAAGTTCAATTTAATCCGGTTAAACTTGAATGCAATATGCTGAGCCATGAGAAAAATAACAGGATGCAACTACAATGCATGAACATGATATCAAACATAAGCAGGGGTGTATCATAATCAACAAGCATAGCAAAACATGTAAACATTTATCCAGATGAGCATGGCATACTGACGAGCATGAATATCATAACTAGCACACTACCCATAGCATGACATGGCCACTAGCATCAATAATAAATTCCATGCAGTAACATAACGATAAAACTACCATGCAAGTATTTAATCAACTGGATGCAAAGAAACATGCATAACGGCGGTACTCGGAACAGACGATAGTCATGCACCAAAGACCATCACCAACATGTACTACTACCAAACATTGCCAATATTAAAGTAATACTAGCATGAAGAACATAATAACAGAGTGCAAGAAAACATAGCTTGACGGTAAACACCGATCCATAAGCATAACCGAAATACTGACAGCAGTAGAAAAACGTACAGGCAGTTATTAAAGGTTCAAATTGAAAACCAATGCTTCTGCATGTCTATCATGCAAATGGTGGTTGTGGCTTGCCTGAGGTGAAGAAGGCTCCGGGAAGAAGTGCGGTGAAGCCGCGGAAAGATTCTTCGGAAAGGGTTCTCTCTCGGAGGGGCTGATTAGGGGTACGGGCAAAATGGTCATTTCTAGTATGTCAAACCATAGTGAAAATGATACCAAAAGTTTGGGCTCGAAGAGACGAAGACGTGGGCGTTGCTTTCACCTCAATCGGAGGTACGGTTGCGAAGTTATGAGGTGTTGAACACCAGGCACCAATCTGTGAATAAAACTTCAACAAACAAGTCCCTAGAGGCAAAAAATGAAAGCACCTTCGGCTGAGTACGTTTTCTGAAAAGGAAAACGTATTTTGAGCTGAAGTTAAAGGAAATACGCTTTCCAGAAGGGAAAGCGCATTTTGGTTTATAAGAAGGGAGTATACGCTTTCGAGAAATGGAAACGTATTATTGCGAATACGCTTCCACTTACTTGACTAGGCAGAGGCATGGTCGGCTCACGTGACGCTGACGTGCGGGTGCCACGGGCAGTGGGGCCCCTCACCTATCCACGTCGGCCGCCGGGTGAACGCGTCGGAGGCCGATAGGTGGGGTCCGTGGGGCTGGGGCCCGCATGGGCTGGTCTCCTTCAACCTCCTGCTCCCCTCGCGCCGGCCGAGGGGGGGCTCACCCCGACGACGACCGCGGGCGATTCCGGCCACCGTCTGGGACGCGCGACCTACCAAAATGATCAGTAGGACGAGCCGCACCGACTGGTAGGTGGTACGGTCGCCGGAGACGACGGAGGAGAGTGGGGCTACGGCCGCAAAGAGATGGTGATACAAGTGCAATATGGAAGGTAGATATAGGTTTTTGTAATCTAAAAATATAAAAACAGCAAGGTTACTAATGATAAAAGTGAGCACAAACGGTATTGCAATGCTAGGAAACAAGGCCTAGGGTTCATACTTTCACTAGTGCAAGTTCTCTCAACAATAATAACATAATTGGATCATATAACTATCCCTCAACATGCAACAAACAGTCACTCCAAAGTCACTAATAGCGGAGAACAAATGAAGAGATTATTGTAGGGTACGAAACCACCTCAAAGTTATCCTTTCTGATCGATCTATTCAAGAGTCCGTAGTAAAATAACACGAAGCTATTCTTTCGGTTCGATCTATCATAGAGTTCGTACTAGAATAACACCTTAAGATACAAATCAACCAAAACCCTAATGTCACCTAGATACTCCAATGTCACCTCAAATATCTGTGGGTATGATTATACGATATGCATCACACAATCTCAGATTCATCTATTCAACCAACACAAAGTAGTTCAAAGAGTGCCCCAAAGTTTCTACCAGAGAGTCAAGACGAAAACGTGTGCCAACCCCTATGCATATGTTAATGGGCGGAACCCGCAACTTGATCACCAAAACATACATCAAGTGATTCACGTGATATCCCATTGTCACCACAGATAAGCATGGAAAGACATACATCAAGTGTTCTCAAACCCTTAAAGACTCAATCCGATAAGATAACTCCAAAGGGAAAACTCAATCCATTACAAGAGAGTAGAGGGGGAGAAACATCATAAGATCCAACTATAATAACAAAGCTCGCGATACATCAAGATTGTATCACCTCAAGAACACGAGAGAGAGAGAGATCAAACACATAGCTACTGGTACATACCCTCAGCCCCGAGGGTGAACTACTCCCTCCTTGTCATGGAGAGCGCCGGGATGATGAAGATGGCCACCGGTGAGGGATCCCCCCTCCGGCAGGTTGGCGGAACAGGGTCCCGATTGGTTTTCGGTGGCTACAGAGGCTTGCGGCAGCGGAACTCCCGATCTATTCTGTTCCCCGAAGGTTTTAGGGTATATGGGAATATATAGGCGAAATAAGTCGGTAAGGGGAGCCACGAGGGGCCCATGAGGGTGGGCGCGCCTCCCTGCCTGGTGCTCTCCTCGTTGATCCCCTAACGTGCACTCCAAGTCTCCCGTATTGCTTTCTTTCCAAAAATAACTTTTCTGAAGGTTTCATTCCGTTTGGACTCCATTTGACATTCCTTTTCTGCGAAACACTGAAACAAGGGAAAAAACAAAAACTGGCACTGGGCTCTGGGTCAATAGGTTAGTCCCAAAAATAATATAAAAGTGCATAGTAAAGCCCATTAAACATCCGAGATGGATAATATAATAGCATGAATACTTCATAAATTATAGATATGTTGGAGACGTATCAGCAAGCGAGGTTGGTGAAGCACCGAGCAGCCTCACTCATATCCGGAGGGCTCGGCGGGCCACCTAGCCGGGTAGTATGCCAGAGAACGGCTCCTCGGAAGCTATCGGAAGAGTGGAGAAAATGGTGAAGGAGGAGATGGGGGAGCGGCGGAGGGTGCGATTCTTGCCCGCTGTCTGTCTGGCCTTGTTTAAATAGAGGGCGGATGGTAGGAGCTTGGCCGGCATCTGGCCTCCTTTAAACTGAGGGCGGACGGGAGGAGCTCGCTCGGCGTTGCGTTTAATTCCGGCCAGCTCATGAACGGACGTGTGGCCGGAGTAGGTTTCTCGGTTTGCATGCGGGTTTAACGGAGGCGTTTGATGGAGGCGAGGAGGCGTGTTCAGCCGGGCATGCAGCGGGCGGCGCAGTACTATTTGATTTGACAGCTACTAGTAAACCAGGACCTGATACGGCTTTAATGCGGACGAGGGAGAGGGTAGCGGTTCCTAAATGTTGAACGGCCAATGATGCATCCTCCTTCAATTAGCATCCTGAATGCATGAGGGAAGTAATGGGAGGAGGCCGGGGAAAAGAGGCAGCACGATGTGAATGCAACGCAGTTTGCACTCATATAAAGGCGCCCCTCCATTCCAATGCATCTACCACATCGTACGCACCTAAGCACCTACACTAAGCGCAAAAGTGCTCACTCTAGACCCATGGCGGCGATGCGCGCGAGCGGCCAGCGGCTGTGCCAGATGGTCCATGATGCCGGCCTGTGGCATGGCACCGAGGATCGTCTCCAGATGGTGTTGGCGACCAGATGGTTCATGGCCATCATTGACGCCAGCTACGACTCTCAGTTGGACCAGATGATCATTTCCACCATGAACAAGTTCACCATCGTCAAGAAGCTCGCGGACTACATTGCCGTACTGCTCCAGCCCGCTCGCCCGGGCTCCTCATTGCCTGCCACCCTAATTGGCCTCCATGGAGAGAACCTCTTTCAAGCACAAGTGGCCCTGCGGCTGCCCGCCGACGCAACGAAGGATGTCCACCTGGAGGTCGCGCTCGCCACAAGGAGCCTCGCCCTGCAAGAATTCATTGACCTACACATCCAAGTGTACGAGCAAGTCGTGTACATAGGTATCTCCAAGGCCAGTGAGGACGATGCGACGTTGGCCTTCGTCAACCGGCTGGAAGCATTGGACGCCTTTGTTGAGGAGCACCATGACCTCGCCACAAAAGCTGCCGCTCCCAAGCCGCCGGTCGGTGGCCCGGTGCACTGAGTCGAGGAGGAGGAGGTCATACGTTGATGGATGCATCTTTCTTCTTGCCTCCTGTAACCACCACTGCGATCGCATCATCGTGGCCTTAATTCTTATTGCGCTGTTGCATTCTCGTTCCAGTCAATACAGACATGTGTGATCCCTTTGCTCACATTTGGAGGCAATTATATGCGTCACTGTAACTAGTACTCCATCCGTCAATTTATAAGTTGTGCTTACCTTTTCCATCAACTTCGTGCAACGCACGGGCATCTTACTAGAAACACTACAACATGTTGAACCGCATGTGACCAAACCGACGATGCGCCAACCTAGCTACTACCCTGCTTATCAGGCGGAAAAAAGCCCCGCCCTAGCGTTTCCAATCGTTATTTCTATCTATCGATCGTGCCAAGGAGCAGAACCAAAATTTAAAATTTATACATCTTTCTCTATCTCTACTCTTATGAAAAACAAAGTTGGTGATGATGGTGTGCCTGCCATCCTGCAATATAGGCCGTCCGATTTATATCTGATGGATAGGAAGGAAACTATGGTAATTTTGCAAAAAGATACCCACACCCCTCTCCACATTTGCAAATAAGGCCTTCCCTCGTTCATCCTTTTCCCCCACAAGATAAACTACTCATACAAATGCATCTTGATGTTCCATGCAACGCATGGGCATCTTGCTAATCTCCTATAAAAGACTCAGTTGGTGATGGTGGTGTGTCTACCATCCGTCATTTCTGACCATTAGATCTGCATCTAACGGCCGTGAGGTAAGTTGTGGCATTTTTGCAACAATAGCCCACTTCTCTGCTCCAATTTGCAGAAAACCCCTTATTATCTTGAAAGCAACCACATCCCTCCCTCACCTCATCAAAACAGCTTGAGAAATATATTTTGAGTGAAAAGTAATATATTTTTAGTGGTATATATGTATATCAAAATAAGAGTGTTTTCTTTCAAGTTTGTGAACAAGTACTATTCTACTTTGGATCTGTCGCAACACATGGGCACATTGCTAGTAAAAGAAAAAGGCATGAGTCGGATCTCGGGTTCCGGCAAAACCCTTAAGGTTCGAACTCTGGGGTGCGCGCGAAGATGTCCCCCTCGCAGATCACGCCCTCTCGCGCTTCGTGATCTCTAGGCTAGCTCGACGAACTCGCAACACAAGGGACATAAGATTTATACTGGTTCGGGCCATCGTTGTGGTGTAATACCCTACTCCAGTGTGTGGTGGTGGATTGCCTCTTGGGCTGAGGATGAACAGTACAAGGGGAAGAACAGCCTCCTGAGGAGAGGTGTTCTTGTGCTTGGCGAACTTGTGTGGGTGTGAGGATCCGATCGATCGAGTCAGTTGCCTCCTACGCTGGTGGCTAGTCCTATTTATAGAGGCCCCGGTCCTCTTACCAAATATTGAGCGGGAAGGGATTCCACAACAGCCAATTTGAAAGGGGACAGCTAGTACAGCTAATCTTGACAAAAGTAGTCTTCGCCTGCCAAAGGCTCTAGTGGTGACGCCGTCTCGGGCTCCATGGTGACCTCCGTCCTGTCGTCCTGCTGGTCTTGGGCTCCTTGCACCGATAGGGAAACCTTTGCTTGACGCCTCAGAACTCCTCGCCTGCACTTGCCCCCTTAGCACCAAAGAGTAAACAAGGACACTGTGCGCCGCTGGCACCCGCCATGTCTCGTTCGTCATGGCTTACGTCACTGGAACCTCGCGAGCTTTTGTCTTGCCTTGATCTCTCTGCCCCTCGCGAGCCAGCCTGGTGAGGCCGCTCCCGAGGAGGTCTTGTGTCGTCCTCCTCGCGAGGCTTGGCCCCTCGCGAGGGTCTTGAAAGCTTGTTGGTGAATATGGGCTATACGGGCCCGCTCGCAGAGCCACGCCGGGGGCCGCAGGCAGGCAAGTCTGGGCACCCCCATTCCTAGAACGTCGACAGTACCCCCCGGGCCCAAGGCACGCTCGGGCTTGGCTTCGAGGCGAAGCCAAAGGGCAAGTGTTGAGTGTCGCGGGCCCCAATAGCCTGCGGCCTTGGTCGACGCGTGGTGGTTGATTGGACGTGGGCGTGTCTGCTTCCCCATGCTGCCTTGATACCCGCCTGGCTAGGCGGCCACCATAGTCCACATGGTTTCCTTCCCCTTGTTTTGACGCGCTCCCCCAATTCTTCCGCTTCCCCAAAGCTCACCTCCTTCCCCTAATCCGATCTGAGCTCATCTCTCCCATTGCCATGGCGCCGGATCAGATGGAGAAAGGGAAGGAGCCCCTGTCCCCCGCCGAACTACATCCGACCATTGAGCCCGCCGGTTGCAGGTCACTAGTGCTCAACCAAGAAGCCATTGACAAGGTGCGCCCATTCTCGCCTCCAGCTTCAATGAGTGGGGGAAAACGGTGGCCTGCCTGCATCTCGAGCTTGTGTTGATAGGACGGCCACCGAGGTCCCATTCTTCATCGACGCCCTCTGGGCCGGCCTGGTTCCTCCTTTTTCTGCCTTCTTCAACGGAGTGCTTGCCCATTACCAGATCCACATGCTACACCTCGATCCTCAATCCGTGACCCTTCTTGCCATCTTTGCCTTTGTTTGCGAGGCCATGGTGGGCATTGCTCCTTCCGTGGCACTTCTCCGCCACTTCTTCTCGTTGCACCTGACTGATCCCCGACAGACCTCGAGATGCCTGAGCTTCCAGGCCGTGGCAGCGACGGCCGGCGCGGGGATTGACTTTGAGCTTCTACCATCCACGAGCGAGTTTCGGACGCGGTGGGTATTTGTTGATGTTGGAGTGTGCAGCCCCTTGCTCTCTTTTCCGTCGGCGCCCGCCATTCCCAACTCCGGTTGGTGCCACCAGAGGCTCGCCAATCCTTGCCTTGTCCCCGTCTGGCTCAGGTTGAAGAGCTGAAGGACCGCGGCGTGACTGCGCCTATGGTGGTGCGGGAGTTCGTCCGGCGCCGTGTCGCTCCACTTCAGCGACACTCTCGACCGATGTGGGCCTTGCTTAGCAGCAACGACCACATGAGACTTCAGGAATCCGGGCTCCTCCTTGGGGCGCAGCGAATGGTGCTCGAGGTCCTGACAGGCGTCCCGTTGCCTGACGACTTGCCAGGGAAGAGTTGTCTTATGTACCGCTGCTTGAACAAGGTGCAATTTGTGGAGCACATGCCTTCCTTCGATGAGTGGGGCCTGCGCCCAGTCGGCCTTATGGGGCCCCGTGAGAACCCCATCATCGTGGTCCCTCTCCTTGCCGCCAGCCCCGATCTTGCCCCAAGAGTGGACGCTGGTGGGCAAGCACTGTCGGAGGCCGAGGGCGCTGGTGCAGATGCATCAATGCTGCCTCAGGCTTTCGAGGTGTCATCCTTGGGAACCCGTGATTGCCACGCCGGGGTGGCAGCTGAAGGGGTGACGCAGCCCGCTGCTCCTGAGGTCGGAGCTCCCGAGGCATCAGCAGGTCATCGCGAGGCGGAGCCCGACAATTCACCCCAGCTTGGTGCTCTTGAAGCCTCCTGGGGCGCTTCCCCAGTTGCGCCTCGGGATGGTCACCACGTACAACGCTTCGGCCGGCTCCGTGTGGACTTTGTGGAGCTCCGGAAGAGGAAGGGATCCCCAAGCTGTGGCAGCAGTGCCTTCGGGCTGTTGAAGCGGAGGAAGTATATCGCCATCGATGAGTAAGTACCTTATCTCTGTCATCCCTTGCGCGCCGCTTCCCTTTCTGATGATTAGTTCCCCAGGATCCCTTCCGCCAAGGCCGCGGAATCTCCTGAGAAGCAACCTCCTCTCGCTTTTCTTCCTTCGCCAGGTTCAAGCGCTGCTAGCCCGCACACTGCCCCCGGAGCGGGACCAGCCCGGGAAGCCAGCCCGCCTGCTGGGTACCTTGAGCTCATGCCTACGCTGCCTTCTCTTTGCGGCCTTGTTTGGGGTGTGATCAGTGTGCCAAGGGCCCCTTCCCTGATCATGGACGTCGGCTACTTGCATTCGGTCCTGGGGTCCTTTTCAGGCAGCGGGTCTCCGTTTGCTCGGGCCTCTCGTGAGGCCTGGCCAGCAACCAGGTGGGTGCCAGCCCCCAGCCCCTTCCTGGGAGGGGGTGAGCAGCTTCAGGCCTCCTCTATGGCCCCCGTGGCGGAGGACGGAGTCAGCAGCGTGCTCAAGTCTGCGCAAGGGAAGAGCGTCGTCCGCCACGAGCTCTTTCAGGAGGCGATGGGCGCGATGAACCGGCTTGGTGAAGAACTCATGGATGTGGACGCGCGCCTTGTGGCCGAGGGTCTTCGGCTGGCGGAGGAGCGGCATAAGTTGAAGGTGGCTATCAACCTCGGGCGCCACCAGCGTGAGCTTGACAATGCAAAGGCCGAGGCTTCTCTCGTAGCCTCGCGTGAGGCCTGCTCTCGAGCTCAGGAAGAGGCCCGGGAAGCCGACTGCCGTCGCGAGGCTGCAGAGAAGCGCGCGTGGGAGCTCCAAGCCTGGAGCGCCTCCTTGGAGCGGCAAGTGGAGGCGCGCAGAGCCGCCCTTGCGTCGTTGAGGGGGACGGCTGCCGAAGAGGAAGAGATCCGGAGGCGCGAGGAGGCATTGGCGCTGGAAGCCGTGGAGCGTAGCCTTGAGCTTTAGCGACTGGAGATGAGGGAGCGCCAAGTTGCCCAAGCGGAGGACGCTGTTGGTGCGTGCGAGGCCAGGGCCCAGGAGGAGGTCGATCGCCGGGTGGCCGAAGCTCACGCAGATCTTGAAGGTAGGTATGACCTGAAGCTGGAGTTCGTAGCGGCCGAGGCCGCGGGTAGGACCGCTGCCCTCAAGTCTAGGCTGACCGAGGTGGAACGGCGCGAGTAGGCCACCGCAGCCGCCCTGGCCTCGGCGCAGGCTGAGCTGGCCTCTGCCCGCACCGAGCTGCTTCCTCTCCAGCAGTGGGTTGCCAATGCCGAGTCCATCGCGCAACAGAACATGGAGGAAGTGCTTCAACGGCGAACGCTGGAGCGCGTGCACGCCCCTATGCTTGAAGGCCTCAGGAACAGAGCCAACGTGGCGTTGGGCCATATCTGTGATGAGAATGCTCCTCATCCCCATGCGAACGACTACGCCAATCACCTCCGCTTCTTCTCTGAGGTGGTGACGCGCCTGGAGAACCATTCCGAGAGAGCTCGCCAGCTTGTCGAACAGAGGAACCGCAGCCTGCTCGGGCGTGCGTTCTCCCGCGTCTTCAGCCATCTCCAGAACACTTACCCCAACTTCGATTTTGCCGCCGCCATCGCTCGAGTTCCGGAGGCCATTCGGGGTGACCTGGCGCGGTGGGTGGAGGACAATGTGGATGTGCTGGTCAGGGCCTTTGCTTCCGAAGACAACGCGATGGTGGTCGTGGCGGATGAAGGTGATGTGGTTGACGATGGTGATGGTGGCGCTGGTGAAGGTGATGGTGAGGCTAGCAACGATGACAGCGACGCCAGCGGCGAGCCTGAGGGTGACCCAGGGGACACGGCGAGCGACTTGTGTGACTGATCCCGTGTTCCCCTGCTGTTTATCCTGCACACAAAGCTCGGGCGCGGCCCCAGAGGTAGTAAGAGCATTTTGGGAGGGGGAGCCCCTCATGTAAACAGGTCATTGTCCCTATTTTTGAGCTAAGACGAACATGTGCCTTCGTATGCTCACGAGTCCCGTGGCGAGTTCGTTGTTGTAATTTACCTTGACCTGGGCAGGTTCCGAAACTGACTCATCAGGCTGTGAGTTCCTGAGAAGTTCCTGAGGCGCCTGTCGATCTGCCCGAAAGGGTCTCGCGAGGAGCAGGCGCCAGGCGTGGTAGGGCATGCGCGTGGCGCGTGTGTGCCGTGTCCAGCCCCGCTCGCAAGGGGAAAGCAATAGGCGTGAGCTCCGAATTAAGGCAAAAACCAGATAGCAAGAAATCGCTTGAACGAGAAAAGGCACCCCCCGCACGCATCAACGAAAATTCAACTTCAACTTAAATCCAAATCCAGAAGGCAAGGCTACAGAAAAGAGATCCAAAGCAAATGGCCGCGTCCGGCGCCTAGTCTAGTCTTCTTGTCTTCTCACCAGCGCGGAGCTAAGTGCTGCCACTAAGACATGGGAGGGAGCCCCCGAGGCCCGAGGGCGGCACTCCTGAGGCTCCGGGGCGTGTACAGCCCCACTCATTATTACGTGAGAGTTTCACGAGCGGAGACCTTCACAGGCGTGAGCCTTACTTCATATCACCAGACGAGGGCCATGCCTTGCGCCACCCTCTACCACCGTTGGGACGACCGGCAACCAGGACGACACCAAAGGGGGCAAAGGGGACGCCAGCGGCGCCCTCGGCGACCACGGGTCCTCTGCCGGGGGAGGGCTCACCGGTGCCTCACCGACAGAGGGCCTACCTCCGGGTAACGCCTTGCTCCGTGCGGCGTGGGGAGGGGCCTTTCTCCTGGCTCCTCCCGCGCAGCCCCCAGTGGTTCTCTCCTGGTGGGGCGGATATCGCCGTGCCGGAACCATCGCCTGGCGCTGTGACCTGATTCACTTGCGACTCATGGTTAGAGTAAGATTGCCCCTGAGAGATTAGTGGTACCCTGTATCTGTTGTCGACGGACGGTCGGTGGGGCTCTCTGGAGGCTCCTAGAAGGCCTCAGCTCCTAACGCCTCCTCCTCCCAACCTGGTCCGAGGAACGAGCCGGGGTCATCCTCCGGCCTGTACTCCTGGTCCATCATGCGGGGCACGTAGGCCTGCGAGGCCGCTACCCCGAAGACCTCGCCGAAGTGCCCCACGTTCCATGTCGCCCGACCCGTCACACCGTCCTGAGGATGGTAGGGCAGTGCTCCGATGGGGCCATGTGCGGCAACGCTCGTGCCCGCACCCATCTGGGGTGGTGCGGGCGCAACGGGGCGCCCTCCTCCGTGGATCGCGTTGATGTCGAAGAGGCCCCCAGGCGCACCCAGGAGCATGCGGGCGCGGCGAGGCCCGCCGTGGGATCCGGCCGCTGCCTGAGGCGTGAGCTGGTAGCAGAAGGGCGGCGCTCCCGTGGCCGCTGCATCCAGCAGCTCAGCGACGCATTCCAGCAGCGCATCCCGACCTCTCTCCATCAGTCGGCACCGCAGCAGCTCCCGTGCCACCGTGAGTGCAGCCCGCATGTTTTCCTGCTCATGCCGGGTGTGTTGCACCGTTGCCGCGGCGTGGCTCGCGGCCCTTGCAGCAGCTCGCGCATGTCATGGAGTAAGGGTGGACGGGGCCTGGCCGCGCCGCCCGTGCTCAGCAGCGTTAGGTGGGGCTCGTGCCGCCTGGAGCGCGGGGTTGAGGTTTTCTTGGGCAGGCGGCGCCGCCCGGGCTGGCCAGGCTGCCCATCGGTCGGCGTCGGTCCTTGGGTCGCCGGACATCGGAACCACGGAGTGTTGGTGGATCAACCGGCGGGGAAGAGGCTCCAGCGCACCCCTACCTGGCACGCCAAATGTCGGATCTCGGGTTTCGGCAAAACCCTTCAGGTTCGAACTCTGGGGTGCGCGCGAAGATCTCCCCCTCGCAGATCACGCCCTCTCGTGCTTCGTGATCTCTAGGCTAGCTCGACGAACTCGCAACACAAGGGACACAAGATTTATACTAGTTCGGGCCACCGTTGTGGTGTAATACCCTACTGCAGTGTGTGGTGGTGGATTGCCTCTTGGGCTGAGGATGAATAGTACAAGGGGAAGAACATCCTCCTCGGGAGAGGTGTTCTTGTGCTTGGTGAACTTGTGTGGGTGTGAGGATCCGATCGATCTAGTCAGTTGCCTCCTACGGTGGTGGCTAGTCCTATTTATAGAGGCCCCGGTCCTCTTCCCAAATATTGAGCGGGAAGGGATTCCACAACGGCCAATTTGAAAGGGGACAGCTAGTACAGCTTATCCTGACAAAAGTAGTCTTCGCCTGCCAAAGGCTTTGGTGGTGACGCCGTCTTGGGCTCCACGGTGACCTCCGTCCTGTCGTCCTGCTGGTCTTGGTCAAGTTGCACCAATAGGGAAACCTTTGTTTGACACCTCGGAACTCCTCGCCTGTGCTTGCCCCCTTAGCACCAAAGAGGAAACAAGGACACTGTGCGCGCTGGCACCCGCCTGGTCTCGTTTGTCATGGCTTACGTCACTGGAACCTCGCGAGGTTTTGTCTGGCCTTGATCTCTCTGCCCCTCGCTAGCCAGCCTGGTGAGGCCGCTCTCGAGGAGGTCTTTAAAGCTTGTTGGTGAAGATGGGTCGTACGGGCCCGCTCACAGAGCCACGCTGTGGGCCGTAGGCAGGAAAGTCTGGGGACCCCTGTTCCCAGAACGCCGACAGTCTGCCGCGTTCGCGTCGCACCCCCACACGCCCGGGAATCGGGAGTACTCCATGGCCCGTCCGGCATGCCACATAGCTAGGGAAGGCATGTTGCCTAGCATTTTCACTTTCATGTGGAACCGCAGTTGAGCAAACTGACTATCAGCAAACCGCACCCCGCCCGCCTCGTTGGAAAATAGAAACGAGGAGGGGAAGATCTAGCTGTAGCACAAAAGCCAAGAAATTTGGTGTCAGATGGGGCTCGTTGATAGAGTAGGAACACTCCGTACTACTACTCCTACTAGTACGAAGTTTGTACTACAACTATACAACTAGGTACGTGCACGGCGCAGCATCATAGGAAAAAAAGGGAAGATCTTGTTTTGGGTGATTTATCTTTTTTTCAGTCAACACAGTATGAATAAAATGATGTGGGGGGCACCCATGAAGCTTATGTGGCTTGGTTGCATGGCTAGGAAAGGCTAGAGAAAAATAAATAGATAATGTGTTTAGAGTGCACTCCACTAAATAGATACTTTCGATCCATTAAAACGCACAGGCCGGCACATTGGTAGTAGTAAGAGACAAATTCTGGGTTTGGCACGAGTTCGTACTGCATGAGGACCACAAGGCCTGGCGCAGGAGTTACATTTCCCTCTCGGGGCCCACGGGACCGAGCTTCAGTGTCTTAGTGCACCAGCCAATGAGTCAATGACATGTGGACCTTAAATGCGACTGGCCCACATGTCATTCTCATGCAAGTAGAGCGGCGGTGAGACCGAGAGGGGTGAGGCGCAGGTCGGCGGATGAGGCTTACCTGCTCCCCTCCCATGCTCCGATCCGTACTCCCGCACCACTAATTTTCATCCAATGGTTATAATAGATTTCCTCGTGTGGGTCATCTATAGCCTCAACGAAAGGTTAACGAAGGCTGTATTTCCAGGAAATAATTTCCTACATGAACCTGTACACGCATGCAAGACCCTTTCCTTTCCTGCTCGTCCTCCTCCGGATCATCAGTTGCGTTGACAATGTCGGTGCCAACGCCAGAGCGTCGCAACAGGTGCATGCCTAAGCCATGTAGCACGCTGCAGCGCTAGTGAGTACCACCTCCTCGACGCCAACATCGGCGTCTAGGCCATGCACATGCAGGTGCTCCCGTAGTATTTTACCCGCATGTTCGACTGCAGTACCACACTGATCTTGGATGAGACCATGGAGCTTGTGGCCAAGAAAAGTCTCTGCCGGCCGACGCAAGTCGAGGTGCTTGACTATTGTGACGTGCCGCACGACGTTTACTAACTCGCGCTCCGGATGAGCGGCAGGGTGCTGCTCCCGATCGTCAGTGGTGCGATGGCAACAACTGCCGGGTGGGAGCTCGGGCGGGAGCCAGTGATCTACCCGGGGCACTTAGCTCGACTTGGGCTCGAGATTCCGACCACTTGCACCATCCCGAGGATGTACCACTCAGCGACGAGGCTGGAATGCTAGATATGTATAGGCGTGTGCTCGTGGGCGGGAGCAACCTGCTCAACGGATACCGGTTTGCAAACGTGATGTACTCGACGTAGTTGAGCCAATGAGCCTGGAGGCGTTCCTGTCGTCGTACATTGACGCGCGGATCAACGGCGTGCGGCCACGTGCCAGCATAGGTCGGCTACGGGGAAGCGACATCGGTGTGGTTCGAGATGCCCAGCTGGCCGTTGCCACGACGGCGTTCGCAACTCACTCGTTCGAGTTGAACCGGCCGGTGGTGGCATGGCCGTGGCGAGGGTGCCACAGCTAGACGTCGGGGCGTTATGAGACGTAGGGGGCTGTTTGGTTTCTAGCCACATCTTGCCACACTTTGCCACACCTCACCTTAGACAAGTTTGATCAAGTTAGGTGGGTGTTTTGTTCTAGCCACACCTAAGGCAAGAATTTTTTTATGAGAAGTGAACCCCACATGTCATAGACACAGAAAGTTTGACAAGATTCCCTTAGGCAAGCCAAAGTGTGGCTAACAATTTGAGCAACTCAAGTTAGGCAAGTGTGGCAAAAATTATGTGGCAATATATGGCAAACATAGTCACAATCCAAATAGCCCCTTATGTACATGGAAGGAAACTATGGGAATTTTGCAAAAAGATACCCACACCCCTCTCCACATTTGCAAATAAGGCCTTCCCTCATTCATCCTTTTCCCCCACAAGATAAACTACTCATAAAAATCCATCTTGATGTTCCGTGCAACGCACGGGCATCTTGCTAGTAAGAAAAAAAAATCTCGAGTTTGGCACGAGTTCGTGCAGCGGTAGCACCACAAGGCCTAGCTCAGGAGTTACATTTCCCTCTCGGGGCCCACGGGTGTGAGCTTCAGGGGACCCGATAGGTGGCTGGTCCACATGTCATGCTCCCAAAGGCAAAGGGGCGGTGGGGGCGAGAGGGGTGAGCCGGAGGTCGGGGGACGTGTGGTGTCATGGGTTCGAGCGGCGTCATGGGAATCGCGTGTGGATGTGGTAGAAACTTGATGCTCGCCGCATTTCAGCTCACCCACATGTCATGCACACAAAGGCAGAGGGGCGGTGTGGCCGAGAGGGGTGAGGCGCACGTCGGGGGACGTGGTGCCGTGGGTTGGAGTGGCGACGTGGGAATCGCGAGTGGCAGTGTATGAAACGTGATGGTTGTCGTAGTTCAACTTCCATGGACAAGGTGTCATGTCTACTGACACATGCATTGCATACCGATCACTGGAAGGAGTATTAGAGAAAGCTAGGCGGATGCATAGTTCCTTATAGTCAAGCGGACCTACGCTGCTACTTGTTCCAAAGACATGCACACCATCGAAATAGTTCATCTACATCAATATACACAGAGAGGAAACATTTATTTTACAAGAGAGGAAATAGTTCATCCATCCATAATGCCCTGCTGCTCGTGCAGCTTCTTCTTCTTCTTCTTCTTCTTCTTCTTCTTCTTCTTCTTCTTCTTCTCATTTTCTGTGGGAGACGGCTTCGCAACAAGCTCTCTGGACCTTGCAGCTATTTTGAAACTCACACGGGCATCAAGGGCAACATATTTTATCTGCTCGTACATCAAGGGATAATTTTCCCATCTAGATGACCTTAATGCCAGCGTGTCGTCACCCTTCTGAAGATTTGTACCGAGCACAAAATTTTCTACGTCGAATAGGGATGGTGTCTGTTTATCACAATCTTCTACAGGAATTTTGATTCTGGTTTGTAGGTCAGCGATGCTTTTCAAATCAAGGTTGTACGGCGCCAGCTTCTGTTTGTCCCCTTCGATGGCTGCCCCATAGAAGTATATATCCTCCTGAGACAAGAAATCGTGGAGCTCACCTGGTACGGAGGGCATGTGTATGATGTCGTACACCAAAACATTATCTTCGAGGCACAGCTGAAGGACGGCGGCGCGTTAGATCTTCCCAACGGCACGCTCCGTGTACTCTGCGTCGAGACCGATGACCTTCATCTCTACCTTTTGGAGGGTGTTGGATACATTGCTGATCCACATCCGAACAACCCTTGGGTGGTCGGTGACAGTGGCAACTATGCTCAACGAGCCTTCGATGAGGGCATGTTGGACGCTAAAAACCTGCATCTGGATCTCTTTCGCCATTTGGAACCGCTGGACCGGAGGGCTATGGTTTGGAGAATTAGGATTAGATGGATAGTCTAACTGAAGAAGATGATTATTTAAAGGGGCTTCAGAATTACTCCAGGAGTATGTGAAGAGGTTAAAACAATGTGAATGCAGTGGGGTTTGGATGCAAATGAAGATGAAGGAGAGGTGAAGAAGCTGAGGAAAATCGGTTCCCGATGGAGAACTAAATGGGAGAAGTGGCATGCAGGCAGTTGATTAGATGGCTAGGTAGACTAAAAGAAAAGGCTATGCGGGTAGACTGAGGAGGGGTACCTGTCCGTGTACATGCCCATCCTTCTAACGCTACATGTGCCATTGGCTAGTTGAGGTCACTCTTTCGAATCACCGTGGCGAGACATTTTATGATTTCTTTTTATTTCTGCACCCCTCCTGACAGGTGGGACCTATGCAAACAGATATAAAAAAATGTATCGTAGCTGGTTCGGATGGATATTGGCGCATGCGTGGGAGACACAACATTCTCTGGTTAAGGAATATGTGGTTATCCTCAAAAAAGAAAAAAACCCTTCTTCGCACTTCCGCATGCACGAGAATTTGGTTCTGCATGCAATATGGATGATACCTGGAGGATGAAGTGAGCCTAGAGGCATGCTAGCACGGGAGACCTATTTCCACTATACAGTACTACTCCGTATGTTCCTACTAGTAGTAGTACAACTGTGGTGCACTTGATGGTCAAAATATTATTCATCCGGTCCTCACAGTGAAGTGACAAGACCCTACACCGAAGTCAGCCTCACCTTGTGCACTGTGCAGTCACTGTCACCGCCGCTGTATAGCATGCCCCACCTCATCTCCCTCTCCCCTAGCACCACTCCATCTCCATCTCCGTCCCGCCGGAGATCCTGAGGTCACTCTTCACCATCTCACTGTGCCCCCGTGTACCCTCGCCTCGCTCGCCTCCCCTAGTACCACTATTCCCTCGCTAGCCGCTCCAGCACGGAGAGCCTTCTCCCCCGTAAATATGGCCCCCAAAAACCCCACCTTCCAAACTCCACCATGGCTATACGCGAACCACGCAACATCCATATGAGCCGCGATTAGAGCAATCTCCATAGTAACATCCTCGACCTCTGTTGTTCGTGTATGGATATGTTGAGTGTTGTGCGGCTGGCTGCATGCTCGAGGGACATGCACACGGCCATCGCCGAAGCGAGGCCTAGCTTTTCAAGACACCCTGCTTGCTGCTATCTGGTCTTGCGAGATTTGCTCACCATGATACCGAGGCATACATGATGCCCCTTGACTTCAATCCGACCTTCATTAGCCAAAACTTCTTTGCAGGTATGTAGTGGGTCGCCGTACATCATTTCCCTCGACTTCGATCCGATCACCATCGCCCGAAACATCTTGGCAGGTATGTATTGGGTCGGCCTGAACTCCCACTGGATGGCTACCGTCAGAGAAGACCGGAAAAATTTGGTGCTCGTGAACTTCCACACCTCCCTTCAGATTATCCTTCCTACGTTGGATTATATAGAGTTTTACTGTCGCGGTCCAATACATCTAGATTACCACGTCAGTTGGACAAACCTTGTTTTGCAGAAGATTATAATCTGCCAAGTGCCCACATGAGATGCGGCTTACGCAAACTTCAAGCTAATTGCCTTGTTCGACCGCGGACTCCCCTATATTTCCGCCGGTGCCTTCTTTAATTAGCTGGAGACAGCTCTGGTCGCGGTGGATCGTCAAAGCTGATACACACTTCTGTGATGCTATTGAACACAATGGCATCATCTATGCGATCGACAAAGCAGATGGCACCACGTATTGCTGGGACGGCGCATGTAAGTTGTTTCCGTCTGATGTTAATGATATCGCCATGACACTGTTTGAACTTTTTGTGATGATTGGCATATCCCTGTTTGAGCAGAATTTGAGTAGAACTATGGCATTGTATTAGAGATGTCGTAAATCAGCTATATTTGGAATGAGTTAATTCATGCGATTGTGACCATGTCATTACAACCAATTTGTACCCCTGAATATCAAACGGTTAGGAAGATATGGATATTCTCCTTATTTTATAGTAATCTATATACTACTAAATATGAGTGTGTATCAATGGCCATGTTAGTTTCCTCATTTTCATGATGTAGAAACATGCATCACACTGTTGGTTTCATCTAACCATATATTAGGGAAGTAAATGTGCATATGGAGAACTCTATATTTGAAAGTAGTGAAATCCTGTAATGCTTACCATTTGTACATACCCATATTCGCTCTTCAGCAATCAATGGCTAGAATAATACCAATGCATGGTTTGTTAGTTTCCTTGAAGAATTTGTTTGTGAGGACAGAACATGATTACATAACATGCATGACATGGTAGTTACCTATGAAGAATCGATTGCGAGATAACATGAGTATAACCATGCATGGCACTTCTATATTTTCGAACCTAGTATACATTTCCCTGTATTTTCCTCTCAGTTCCAATAGGGAAAAATCAATGTTGTTTCTTGCATTATCCTACTGATACTCTGAACAATGCTGATCTTACATTAACAATGCCTGTCCTTTTTGATATGATGCAGTGTCCCTACAGTTACTGCCCTTTGTAATCACACCACCTTTGCCAAAAACATGGAAGCACAACTGGTTCCTTGCTCGATCAGACGATGGCAAAAGACTGATGATCATTCACACACATGAGACGGAAAAGTTATATTGCAAAAACCCCACTGTGTACAAGCACCGTGAAATACGTGAGTATCCGAACAGTGGCTGTTACGTCTATGAGCAGGATAACAGCTTGTTGGGTCCTTCAGGATTTTTGAGTTGGAAGAGGGTAAACAGCCTTGGTTCACACTCTCTATTTCTCGGACCCAATTATCCAATTAGCCAGGAGATCGCCGTTGGCAAGGACCTTGATGGCAGAGAGGCTCTGTTTGCTATGGAAAACTGTGTCCACACGGCGAGCCCTAGGACTTCGGGAGTAAACTCAACGATACAGCCTGCAGCCAAAAGAAGGTGAGAATGACCAAGGCATCTGGATTAACTTTGATCCTTGGATGTCTCAAGTCCGATAGGCAGTGATGTGGTTCAAGCCTTCAGGTTGATATGTAATTGGGCTGTTGCGTCGAAAGGGTGGACTACTGGTGTCTCCGGATCACTGGTCGCTGAAGAGGGGCCGCAAATAATGATGGTGTTGGATCATCCCTCTTCGAATGACTTGTTGTCTTTAGTGCTTGTATTGGATGGGTAGTTCTCTCTTTTGTTCTGCATATTCCTTGTCATTTGGTCATCCTCGTCTATGTCACTCTTACTATGTAATAGTTGCTTCTATATAGAATGTCATTCCCGTCTGGATCACGAGAGTCTGAGCGCTGCAGATGGGTGCATTTTGGTGGTGTAGCAAGACCTCTTATGAACTATCATGTCATGCTGTTTATGTCAGTAGTAGTTACTAGTCAGTGTTTGAATGTTGTATATATCGTTGTTTCAAACTATTTATTGTCTCGAACTGCTCGTGGGCTAAATGAGGGCATCACCATTCTCCAGTGTTCAGAGTATATCTCCTTTTTTCAAGTTATAATTTGACCTCAGTGTCTTTTCAATGGTGTACACTTGTTTGGGCCAGTGAGGTGTCGTTGAATATGGGTCGAGTAGTAATGCAATGCCAAACAGGTCAATTATGACTCTCAGGCCGAGCTCTCAAAAGATCCTAAAAAAAGGTCGGGCTCTCAAAAAAAGAAAGAATAAGGACTCTTCGGCCGACATGTGGGTGCCACCGGTGTTTTCGTGCGCTTGCGCGCCGAGAGCATTTTCGCGCGTGTTCGAAATTCATGCTACCTTTTCATCTCCAATCTCCCGTCCCTCTCCTACCTCTGGAATCTCGATTCCTACTCCAGTTCCCCCAAATCCCCCTCCTGTACTCCCTGTACTCAAGCGCACTATCACGTCGCCGGTCAATGTTGATCTCCGAGCCGTAGATCCTGAGGTTCGTCCTGCCTTCCGGCGCTGCGTGCTGTCGCTCAACAGTGGCATGGCGGCGCTTGACGACCAGTTTGCCGGCAAAGTGCTGATGGTAACCATCAACGGCGACCGGCCTCCCGTCTCGCCGGATGGCCATGTCAAAGCTCTTGGCATTGCGCATGGTATCCAAATAAGTGAATTGCTCATCGAAGTATGTCCTCTATCGGCTGATTTCTTCGTCAGGTTCCAGAAAATTTTTGACTGCAGTCATGTGTTCAAATCTTCCCAGCATTTGTTCTGCGATGGCGCGCTGGTGAGCTTTGATCGGTGGTACACAGGATGGGTCTCGGTGCCCACTGAGCTTGAGTTTTTAATAAAGCTTACCTTCCACGGCATGCCTCGACGTGCTTGGAACAGCGAGTCCATGAATGAGCTGATCAACGACCTTGTAGGTGAGCTCGTAAGTATGTTTGTTCCTCCAGACAGCTGGGCTCTGACGGTTATGGCATGGATGAAGAAGCCGTCCACCATACCGAAGGTGATAGGTGTTGAGATACTGGTGCAGGAACCGGGGTTGTACTATTCGTCGCCACCAAGGCCGCTGCGGACCACATTAGGGATGTACGTATATCGAGTGTTCGTGCATGTCGAAGAAGTAGTCAATCCATCAACCGAAGTCCTGCCGCCGCCACTGGTGCCAGGGTCCGTGCGTCCATTACAGGAGTAAATGTCAGACTTTCCCCCTGTTTCTCGGAACGATGGATGGCACAGGGCCTACTCCATCGCGCGGCAGAGACCACTGCTTCTTTGGGACAAGAGGCAGGGTTGGCTTCCTGGATGTGCTCTAATTTGAGGTAACAATTGAATCTTGTCAGATACTAGTTAAATCCAAGCTATCGGTGTGAAGCACTGATGTGCCAGTACATTTGATTGTGACCTGTTCTATTTTTGTACCTGAACTTTTTTTAGAAAGGGTTGTACGTCAACTTAATGTGCTAGCAGAACTTATTGTGTTGTCTGTCTGTTTTTTTACGCAGCATTCAAGATATTTCCCCGTCATTGATAAAGACGATGAACCGTTATGTACGAGTTCATTGGTTTCAACATAGCCCTACTCGTAGCGATCCACTGCTTCCACCTTGATTGTGCCGCATGCGTGAAATTTTTGTATGCAAGTTCAGTGTGCTATGATGTTTTATATGACTGTGTCAACTATATAAGTTTTTACTGAGCATCAGCAATGCATATGGATGAAAGATGTATTTACGAGCATCGACCGATGGGTCTCTCTCTCTCTCTCTCTCACAAACACACACAAGTGTGACCCGTTGAATTATTTCTTCGCTCGTGACAGCTTTTAATTAGGTTCCACTGTACTCTAATTTTTGGGTTAAGTTATTAATTGAGCTCAGTGACATCAAAAAGTTGAACAGAAGCCTTGTTTGGGCCTTTCCGGCGTCGCTGAATGTGGGCTGAGTAGCCATGTAAAGTTGTATTGTACTACACATGCCTTTTTTTAAACATTAGCAATGCAACTGGGCTGACAGTTGTACACAATATCCGGGTCTACTTGTTATTCTCCGCCCCGCCGGGCTGCAAATCTTTCCTAGGAGGGATGCATTAGGCTTAACAAGAAAATGGGCTATAAGAAATAATAAATGGGATGTAATTATAAAAACTGGGCAGTAACTATAAAAAAATGCACCAAACACGTACTTAGTTTAAAAAAATATTATTTTTGGATTTTGAAATTTTTAATTCCATTACTTGTTGCGCGTGCAATATTTCATTTGATTTTTACGTAATACAAATTTATTTTGAAATTATATTTAATCTGACTAGAAATTTGGGATAAAAATATTTCGGATCCCATCAAAATGTGGGAAATTTTATTGAATTCCGTTTTGAGCGGCTGGTTGAAATTATTAATCATTGTCGTAGCTAGAAAACGGGTTGTACTTTTAACAAACTGTTAATGGGCTGTAATAAATTCCATTAGAATTCAAAAATGGGTTGTACATTCTTACAAATCGCAAATGGGCTATATGTTCTCTGCCACACACTTGTGGGTCTACTAAGTTGACGTGTACGCAAGGCTTCGTCAACTTATAGTTAACACACGATTCTAGCAGCAGTGGCCATTGGATGTCCATCCAACGGATGTCGTGCTTCTTCTTCTTTCTCGGATATTCTTGCTTCAGCCGCCCAAAAAATGATTCCTCCCCCTGACATCTGGGGCGCACCATTTCAGAGGCTGACTTGTGGGCCTACTAAGTTGACGCGTACCAAGGGCTTCATCAACTTAGTCAATATAAACGATTCTAGCTGACCGTACGATGTCCATCCAACGGCTGTCGTGCTTCTTCAACCTCTGGTCTTTGTTGACACACGAACACATCACGTGTACCCTCGATGCCGGGGGTGATACACCGCAGCTCACGTCGAAGGAGACCCGACCGACAGCGCAATACGCAGGACAGTCGGCAGGCGCTTTTGAGACCCGAAACCCCGCACTCCCGGGAGGGACCCCGTCAGGGAGTGCGACAGCTATGGGCTGTTGATGTCTACTACACAACTTTATTCTTGTAGACACGTGTTGGGCCTCCAAGCGCAAAGTTTTTTAGGACAGTAGCAATTTTCCCTCAAGTGGATGACCTAAGGTTTATCAATCTGTGGGAGGCGTAGGATGAACATGGTCTCTCTCAAACGACCCTGCAACCAAATACAAGAAATCTCTTGTGTCCCCAACACACCCGATACAATGGCAAATTGTATAGGTGCACTAGTTCGACGAATAGATGGTGATAAAAGTGTAATATTGATGGTAGAAATATATTTTTATAATCTGAATAAATAAAAACAGCAAGGTAGCAAATAGTAAACGGGCACAAAAACGGTATTGCAATGCTTAAAAATGAGGCCTAGGGTCCGTACTTTCACTAGTGCAACCTCTCAACGATGCTAACATAGTTGGATCATATGATTAGCCCTCAAAGTGCAATAAAGAATCACTCCCGAGTTCCTATTAGCGGAGAACAAAAGATAGGAATTGTTTGTAGGGTACAAAACCACCTCAAAGCTATTCTTTCCATTCGATCTATTCAAGAGTTCGTACTAAAATAACACAAAGCTATTTTTTCCGTTCGATCTATCCTAGAGTTCATACTAGAATAACACCAAAGCAAATTCATATTCATAATACTCAATCCACACAAGGAACTATGAAGAGACCCCAAAGTTTCCGTCGGAGAAAAGATAATAAAAACGTGAATCAACCCATATGCACAGATTACCCCAATATCATCGCGGAAATCCGCGAGTTGAATGCCAAGACACATATGAAGTGAATCAATATGATACCTCATTGTCACCTCAAGTATTCATACCGTAAGACATATATCATGTGTTCGATTCTCTGAATATTCAATCCGACAAGACAAAACATCAAAGGGTAAAGACTCAATTCATCACAACAAGAGTATAGAAGGGAGAAACATCATATGATCCGACTATATTAACAAAGCCCATGATATAGATCATGAGAGAGAGAAAGATCAAACACATAGCTACTGGTACAAACCCTCAGCCCCGAGGGTGGACTACTCCATCCTCATCGTGGTGGCCTCCGGGATGATGAAGATGGCCACCGGAGATGATTCCCCTTCCGGCAGGGTGCCGGAACGGGTCTAGATTGGTTTTCGGTGGCTATAGAGCCCTGCGGTGGCGGAACTTCGGATCTAGGTTAACCCCGAAGGGTTTCGCAATATTTGGGAATTTATAGTGCAAAGAGGGGTGCGAGAGGCCACTGAGGTGGGCACAACCCACCTAGGCGCGCCAGGGGGGCCTGGCGCGCCCTGGTGGGTTGTGCCCCCTTGGGGCACCCCCCCAGCTGCTGCTTTGGCCCATCGGGAGTCTTCTGGCCCATAAAAAAATCTCCATGGAGTTTCGCGGTGTTTGGACTCCGTTTGATATTGATTTCCTGCGATGTAAAGAACAAGCAAAAAACAGCAACTGGCACTGGGCACTGGGTCAATAGGTTAGTCCCAAAAAATGATATAAAGTTGCTATAAAATGGATGTAAAACATCCAAGAATGATAATATATTAGCATGAATACTTCATAAATTATAGATACGTTGGAGACGTATCAGCTGCCCTAGGTCAATTCGCTCGCCCCTAGAGCCTCTGGATTCACAGCTCTCAAACTTGAGGGACAGCGAAGAATGTCACAGCCTGATTTTTGGCCCTTTCTTTTTCTTTTGATTTTCTGAGATTTTTCCTTGAGTTTTGTTTTTCCGTGGCTTTGTGGTCTGGAAACGGAAGAAGATGACCTCTTCTTTGCTTCCAGAGTGGCTTGTCATCCTCAAATCCTTCCCTATACCTTTCCATTTTCATCCTAGCCCAAATCCCAATATTCTTTTTATTGGGAATATTCCTTTTCTATTAAAGGAATGACCCTAATTGCCCTAGGTTGTGAAGCAACCTATATTTCCATCACTCCTAAAATTCCCAAATAATTCTCATAAATTGTTTGGGTCATATCTTTCTCAAATATGGCAAAATATTTCAATTGCCATGTTTATCATCATGCTCAAATAATTCATTTCCTATTCTGTCCTGAATGGCAGATTGTGAAGCAAGTGCCATTTATCTTTGCCCAATTCAATCCAAACTTCTTGGACATCTTTTCATGTCCAAATAATTGCCTCATGACAAATTTCAACTTAATTTTCCTAGTAAATATTCCTGAGCAATTTTTCAAAGTTCTTGTCTGTGGGAATTGGTTGTGAAGGCAGTACTAGCTACGTTAATCCAATTGAATTGAATTTTTGCATGGTCTTTCATATCATCAAATAAAAGCTCTCCACAAGATTTGAGCTCATGTAATGCACCCATGTGAGCTTAGTATCAATTCTTTGGTTCTGTCCAAATTTTCAGTTAATGAAGCAAGTATATTTTATCTTGCTCCATTATGGCTGTAAATTTTCCTAGGCCTTCTCTTATCCATATAACCTATCTCCACCCAATTTGGGCATATTTCATCTAGCCAATTTTCCTCTAGAATATTTGCAAGTTTCTGGTCAGTGGAAATGCTTGTGAAGCAAGTACCAATTTGGTTTATCCAATTGGTATGAAACCTTTTGCAGCATCTTCATATGAACAAATAACTCAGCCCTGCCCAAGTTGAGCTTAAGTTGATACTCCATGTCAGACATCGTCATGATCTTCATTCTGGACTAGATTACTTAGTTGTAAAGCAACTATATTAATTAGTGGTCCAAATCCCATCAAACTTTCCAGGATCATAGTCTTTCCCTATCTAAACACGCCAGACATCACCATTTGATCCAATCAAGTTCCTGTGGATCACCTGTGCTCATCCAAAACTGATACAGCAAACTTCAGACGATGCCACACTCCTCTCCTTGGCTCGTTCTCTTGATCCATCAACTCCCTCAGCTTATATGATGAAGGGACTCATCACTAGACAGCTCGCGGTAGCCTCTGGCGACACCTCCTTGCCGGTCATAGTGGTGACCACCGTTTTGGCATGCTCTGAGCGTGTCCAGAGCGTTGTTTTGCCTCGGCCCGGCTCGTGGTCGTCGTCTTCGCGCGCGTGAACCTGTCCAGCGTGTTTCCCGTGTCGTCGTCGTCCCCTTAGAGCCATCTCCCCCTCCGTTCGTTTCCTCGTCGGCGCTCGCCGCCGAGTGCCCACGGGCGCACAGTGGCCGTTTGGCTCCATGTGTGCCCTGGCCGCTTCCTCCCCATGTTCCGGCGTCGCCTCTGCCCCGTGAGACTCTCCCCTGTGCCACTCTTGTCGACAACCTCCGAGCCCATGCGCGTGCACACGCGTCCGCGACTCCGGCGACGTGTCCCGTGGCCGTGCTCGCCCAACCGCCTCTCCTCGGCTATAAATAGCCATTCTGAGCCCCTCTAGAGATCCTCATCGACCTCACCTCCTTCCTAGAGCCCTCCCCAACCTCTTCTTCGAGCTCCAGAAGCTCTTCCTGACCTCAATGGCCGTCTCGGCCGCTGACGGCCTCTGCTCAAATTCGAGCGAGCCCGAGCCCCTCCCTCACTTCTTCCACCACCACGGCCCTCCCTAGTACCCTAGAGCCACCCCAGCGCTCCCCGCTCTTCTCCGATGGCCTCTGGCCGTGAGTTCACCGGAGCTCGAAGACCTCGTCTGCCTAGTCACGTAAGTGGAAGCGTATTCGCAATAATATGTTTCCTTTTCTCGAAAGCGTATACTCCCTTCTTATAAACCAAAATGTGCTTTCCCTTCTGGAAAGCGTATTTCCTTTAACTTCAGCTCAAAATACGTTTTCCTTTTCAGAAAACGTACTCAGCCGAAGGCGCTTTCAGTTTTTGCCTCCAGGGACTTGTTTGTTGAAGTTTTATTCACAGATTGGTGCCTGGTATTCAACACCTCATAACTCACAACCGTAACTCCGATTGAGATGAAACCAACGCCCACGTCTTCGTATCTTCGAGCCCAAACTTTTGGTATCATTTTCTCAATGGTTTGACATACTGGAAATGACCATTTTGCCCTTACCCATAATCAGCCCCTCCAAGAGAGAACCCTTTCCGACGAATCTTTCCGCGACTTCACCGCACTTCTTCCCGGAGCCTTCTTCGCCTCAAGCAAGCCACAACCACCATTTGCATGATAGCCATGCAGAAGCATTGGTTTTCAACTTGAATCTTTAATAACTGCCTGTTCGTTTTGCTACTGCTGTCGGTATTTCGGTTATGCTTATGGATTGGTGTTTACCGTCATGCTATGTTTTCTTGCACTCTGTTATTATGTTCTTCATGCTAGTATTACTTTAATATTGGCAATGTTTGGTAGTAGTACATGTTGGTGATGGTCTTCGGTGCATGACTATCGTCTGTTCCGAGTACTGCCGTTATGCATGTTTCTTTGCATCTAGTTGATTAAATACTTGCATGGTAGTTTTATCGTTATGTTACTGCATGGAATTTATTATTGATGCTAGTGGCCATGTCATGCTATGGGTAGTGTGCTAGTTGTCATATTCATGCTCGTCAGTATGCCATGCTCATCTAGATAAATGTTTACATGTTGTCGCTATGCTCGTTGATTATGATACACCCCCTGCTTATGTTTGATATCATGTTCATGCATTGTAGTTGCATCCTGTTATTTTTGTCATAGCTCAGCATATTGCATTCTAGTTTAACCGGTTTAAATTGAACTTGAACAACTGTTGGTGCCTTTGGTAGGCACGGGGCCACCCAGGACTTAGCCCAAAGGGGAGTTGGTTGGAGTGGCCGGGAGGGTGTCATGGCAGTAGGACGGTTTTGTCGGAACACTTTGGTCCACCCGAATGGGAGTGCAAGGCCAGGGTTCCGTGGTGTGGGTACAATGTGCTAACCTCTGCAGAGTGTGTGTGTTAAATCTATCAATAGCCGCGCCCGCGGATATGGGCCCAGTTCATAGTTGGTCACACTATGGGCAACAGTAATAATATCAATGTGCTTAATAACAACCCCATTTCGATGATGAAAGAAGTTGGTTGATATTTTTGTGATCGTGAGAGGATCACTGTGGTATCGTGGATACCGCGTTGTGGATATTTGTGGTGTTATGCGAGATTCAAGGGTAAAAGTCAAGCTCCTTGTGGTCATAAATGATTACTACGGTATTGTTAATACCAAGCTTGATCGGATCCTGAGATGATCGTGTGATGTCCGTGATGGTAAGTGATACATGTGATGGTTACAATGTAACCCGAACAGAGTAAGTTGGTGCATGATAGTTTCATCATGTTGCATGCTATTATTATCATGTTCATATGTTTATGCCATGCTCGTATTTTTCTAGCTGTATCATCTTGTTCATGCTATGATTTATCTAATAGTATCATGTTAATCCTTGCTAACCTGTAATTGCCATGCTATTGTTTGTCTTGATTGCTTTGGTTGCTGTGAGCTTGCAAGTACATTCAATGTACTGACCTGGCGTGTCATGCCAGTTTGCAGGTCATGCCGGATTTGATTGCTTGTTTGCCATGGATCCCTTTTTTGCGCTCTAGGATAAGCGTTCCAGCCAGAGTCCCTGCGGAGTGGAGTTCATCACCGTCGTCGTTGTTCCGCTGCCAGTAGTCTTTCCGCTGCGTCGAGTTGTTCTGCTGCTTGCATGGAGCAACCGTGGCAGGCGTAATGTCGTTGTGCTGATGTAACCCCCCTTGTATCCACATAGACTGTAATAAAGAGCTGATTTGTTCTATGCTAGGCAGTGCCGTATTTCAGAAGACTTCTCCTCGATCTCTGGGCTGGAATACGGGGCGTTCCGATTTCTCTGAGCCGGGGTGCTACAGGCTTGGTATCAAAGCAGGTCTGGCTGTAGGACGCCCTAGCCCGCGCGAACGTTAGAATGCGGTAGTGTAGAGCCCCATTGGTTTGTTGCACTTGATTGCTGCATTTGTTTGTTGCATAGCATGCATATAGATTATTATCTTGTCGCCAACGGTTAATCTTGTGAGTGTAGGTGGTATCGGTGTCGATCCACTACCTGCACCCTCTTTCTTTGCATGCCTGCTCTTCGGTGTTTGGCGTCATCTCTGTCCCAGTAGAGTGATGCCCTGGTGCCGAGTGTTCCAGACACCATTTGTAGGAGTTATGCTCAGGTATTGCATCGATATCTTTCCGCCACCCACCTGTATTATTTCGGTGATAGCCATGCTTCTATCCCGAATCGTGCTATCCATCTCGTACCGTTTGGCAACCCTTACTGATCTTGGTTATCAAAAAAGGGTAATGCCAGCAAGCCTTGCTTTTCCTCCCCTAGTTTGCCCTGTCATCTCGTTCTTTGGACGTGTACGATTCCCTTTCGTACGCTTGATGATGATATGGTCGTGACCTCCGTGTCTCGCTGCATGATCGCCAAGTCCGTCCTCGCCTCCGTATCCATCCAGATCCAGCCGGTGTTCAACCAGCGCTTGGTCTAGCCTTGGTTACGCCAACTCTTTCCACACACAGACTCACTTTCGTGCACACCGCCACAGCATATTAGACTGTAGTACCAGAGCTTCAGCGACAATTGTGTGCTTAGGTGTGCATGCATAATATTGTTGTGAGTAGCAGTAATATGTGATGCTGCTTGATTATTTATATTATTTGTATGCTTGCGTGCTTTTGCTTTCGTCATTTCTTTTGCTTCTTTCTTTGGGGCTTCGGTGTGGCATTATTTTCCCCTCATTAAAGTTGCTCGTCAACCAACACTGGACCTGAAGAAGCATTAAGGAATTCAAATACTTGGAAGCTCAGATAAACGGAATGAAGTTATCAGCAGACTGCAGTGAACTTTGGAATATCTCGTCTGAATGCAAAAGGAATCATGGATGGACAATCAGTATCATGTTTGCATCAGCGTGCACTCCTTACAACAATACGGATAATCAAGTTTGCCTCAGTGTGCACTCTTCATGACAGAAATGATCATATTAGCAAGAAGATAAGCTATTGTCACGCCCATGATGCAGCTATATCTCCCACGTGTCGAGGCACGACTTAGAGGCATAACCGCATTGTGGTTTAGTCGCAAGAAGGGTCATCTTCACACAATCCCATGTAATGAACAAGAATGGGATAACGAGAGTTGGCTTACAATCGCCACTTCACACAATACATAAATATAATTCATACATCATCCAAAATACAGACATATAGACCGGCTACAGTCAAATCCAAATGAAAATAAGATAATCCCAAATGCTAGATCCCCGATCATCCGAACTGGGCTCCACTACTGATCATCAGGAAAAGACACATAGTAACGACCACGTTCCTCATCGAACTCCCACTTGAGGTCGATCCCATCATCTACAATGGCATCGTCGGCACCTGCAACTGGTTTGGTAGAATCTGTGAGTCACGAGGACTCAGCAATCTCACACCCGCGAGATCAAGACTATTTAAGCTTATAGGAAAGGATGGTGTAATGAGGTGGAGCTCCAGCAGGCACTAAGCATATATAGTGGCTAACATACGCAAAAGAGAGCGAGAAGAGAAGCAATGGAACGGTCGTCATCTAGTAATGACCAAGAAGTGATCCTGAACTCCTACTTACGTCATTCATAACTCAAACCGTGTTCACTTCCCGGACTCCGCCGAGAAGAGACCATCACGGCTATACACACGGTTGATGTATTTTAATTAAGTCAAGTGACAAGTTCTCTACAACCGGACATTAACAAATTCCCATTTGCCTCAACCGCGGGCACGGCTTTCGAAAGATAATACCCTGCAGGGGTGTCCCAACTTAGCCCATTATAAGCTCTCACGGTCAACGAAGGATAAGCCTTCTCCCGGAAAGACCCGATCAGTCTCGGAATCCCGGTTTACAAGACATTTCGACAATGGTAAAACAAGGCCAGCAAAGCCGCCCGATGCGCCGACAAATCCCGATAGGAGCTGCACATATCTCGTTCTCAGGGCACACCAGATAAGTCAAGCTACGAGTAAAACCAGTCCTCGAGTTTACCTGTGGTGGCCCCGCAGGCTGCTCGGTTCGGACCAACACTCGAAGGAGCACTGGCCCGGGGGGGGGGGGTTAAAATAAAGATGACCCTCGGGCTCGCAAAAACCCGGGGGAAAAGGCTTAGGTGGCAAATGGTAAAACCAAGGTTGGGCCTTGCTGGAGGAGTTTTATTCAAGGCGAACTGTCAAGGGGGTCCCATAAATCACCCAACCGCATAAGGAACGCAAACTCAAGGAACATAATACCGGTATAACGGAAACTAGGGCGGCAAGAGTGGAACAAAACACCAGGCATAAGGCCGAGCCTTCCACCCTTTACCAAATATATAGATGCATTAATTAAATAAGAGATATTGTGATATTCCAAAATATCCCTGTTCCAACATGGAACCAACTTCATCTTCACCTGCAACTAGCAACGCTATAAGAAGGGCTAAGCAAAAGCGGTAGCTTAGCCAAACAACGGTTTGCTAGGAAAGAATGGTTAGGGGCTGACATGGCAATATGGGAGGCATGATATAGCAAGTGATAGGTAGCGTAGCATGGCAATAGAACGAACAACTAGTAGAAGCAAAGATAGAAGTGATTTCGAGGGTATGGTCATCTTGCCTGCAAGGTTCTCAGAGTTGTTGAAAGCTTGATCCTCGTAAGCGTACTCAACAGGTTCCTCGTTCACGAACTCGTCTCCCGGCTCTACCCAAAACAAGAGCACAAGCAACGGAACCACAATCAATCATGGAAAATGCACAAGCAACATGATGCAATCCATGAATGGTATGCAAGATATGATATGCGATGCATATGCGTGCTCCGGAAGGAAAATGATGAACAAGGCAGTAACCTGGCAAACCAAGCATGCCACTAGAAATATGAGATGATTTCGGTCGAAATCAATATAAAGATCACCGGAAACGGATGCACGGTTTGCAAATGGCAAGCAAAACAAGAATGACACGAATCTGCGATTAACAGCATGATAGCACTTAGAATACATCAAGAAGCTATGCTATAGCACTCCAACGTAGCAACAAAGTATATGAAAGTAATCTACAGGAGATGCTTGACAAAAGATGAACACTGAGCTACGGCTAGTTCACAACATAACAAGCTCAAACAAGCATGGTAAAAGTACAAAAGATAACAGGTTCACAGACTTGGTGAAAATTACTGTACATGCCTGAAACAGCATCAGGTAGCAATGTTCAGAGCACGAAATCAACATCCTACAGGAACTTAACATGGCAAAACAAGGCATGTCAGTATTCTACTAAATGCATATGACAAAAGTCCCTTACTGGCCATAAGCCAAAAAGGACCAGAAGATATGATGGGAACCATGTAAACATAGCAAGTTTCGTTAACAGGTTTCAGACAGCAGAAAACAGAGCATGGCAGAAACAATAATATGAAGGCATCTTGGTGAGCATGATGCACTCACCACAAGGCAATGCATGACAAAAGAAGCATACCTACAGCAAGATGGCATGTTTATGAAGCTATCCATGGCAAGAGCAAGTACATAGCATGTATGAAACAACTACAACAAGCTTGGCAAAATTGCATAACACGTAAACAATCTGCCAGAAATATTTTATAGCAAAAGTAGAGCAAGCTTGAGTCATGCTATGGCACTCCATAATTGCAAACAAGGGCAGTAATAAATAAATTACAACAATATCTACAAAACATCCTTACTGAACATCTCCAAAAGGAGCATGGATCTCTCTGTAGCCACATGGATACATAGCAACAAAATAACAGCAGACATAGACTTGGTAAAATTACGAAGTCCCTGAAATCAGAAACAGTACGGAGCCTAGTTTGCATGCTTGTGCTAGTCACCACAGAGATAACAAAAATACATGGCATACACCTCTGTAAAGATGGCATGGCATAAACACATGTAGAGCTCATGCCCATAAGATGCACAGATTAAATGCAACAAAAATAACAAATCCTCAAATTCTGATAAGTAACAGCAGATAACAGCAACTAGCACTCTTGCACCACAGATTTAGGCATCAAGATGGACTCAAATGAACATGGTGCAATGTAACAAAATGAAGAGCATCTAGAGACGAACATTTTGATATATTACACGCACGAAAGGGAGCTATATGCAGAGAGTTATGATGCGATGAACAGGTGCATGTACTGTAAAAAATCTCAGAAAAAAATCGGGGGAGAAAAGTCAACCCTGCGGGTTCTTGGCGGGATCTGGCCGGAGTTCGAAGGCGCGGCGGCCGGAGCTCGGAGAGACACCGGCTCGGGCGGAGAGGAGGAGCGGAGCTCGGAGGAGGGGCGGCACCGGCGAACGGCGGAGGAGGAGGCGGCGGCGCGGGCACCGAGGCGGCGGTGCGGTTGGAGTCGCGGCGGCGGGAGCGGGCGGCGGCGCCAGCGACGTAGGGCGGCGAGGACGGCAGAGGGCGGCGCCGGCGCGCGGGCTCGGGCGCGGGGGAGGCGCACGGGCTCGGGGCGGAGGAGGAGCGGGCCGGGAGGGCCCCGCACGGGCCCCGGCGGGCCGGCAGCGATGTGGGCGCGGGCACGCCACGTGGCAGCGCGGGAGAGGCCAGCTGCGACGTGTCCGTCGGTGTGAGATTTGTCCGGCGGCGGCCAGGAGAATTTTTAGGGTTTGATCTGCGAATGCATTTCGGGAGGGGAGGTGTATATATAGGTAGAGGGAGCTGGGAGACTCCAAACGGAGTGCGGTTTTCGCCCACACGATCGTGATCGAACGACCTAGAGCATGGAAGTGACTTAGAGGGGTTTTGGGCTATTTAGAGAGGGGTTTTTGCTGCAACACACAGAAGGCATCTGCGGTTACCCGGTTAACCGTTGGAGTACCAAACGACCTCCAAATGGAACGAAACTTGACCGGTGGTCTACTGGTGGTATACCAAGGCCACTTGACAAGCCTCGGTCCATTCCGAGAACGTTTAACACCCGCTCACGAAAAGAAACGAAAAGGGGTGCGCCGGAGGAGGTGGGAGTGCCTTATTGCAAAACAGACAACGGGGAAAATGCTCGGATGCAAGAGACGAACACGTATGCAAATGCAATGCACATGATGACATGATGTGAGATGCATGACATGAACAAAATGCAAAAACAGAGACGAAACCTGACCACGAAGGGAATATCATAACACATAGCCGAAAATGGCAAGAGTTGGAGTTACAAATATGGAAGTTACATCCGGGGTGTTACAGCTATGTGCAAGACCAATAGTGCAATTTCAGTCAAAGGTATGGTTTAGATACAAGGTTTGATTCTTCGTGGAGGATGATTTTGAAACATGATATGCCTGGAAGAAAGCAAGAATGTGCCATGTATTCAATACTCAGAAAGGAGGATAGTCCAGCAAACCCGGTTTCATGTAAGTAATCAACAGCAGCGATATTGAGGTGGTAATCGGTCCGCATATCAGAATGAGAAGCTTCTGCAGCACGAAACCCAGTCTTCCTCAGCAAGATACTCTCGATGGTTTCCAACATAAGCCATTCAATCGTCCTCAGTACGACACTGGTGCAAGATAGTACATTGTGAATTGACAGCAGATGGCAGAATCAGATCCGCAACAGTTGGTCAGAAGCAAGAATTAGTCAGAACACAAGCCTGCCTCGGGAATCAGATTCTCAGATATATGTGAAGGAAGCCAGATATACACCTCAGTGTGACAGAAGACTATGAAGATTGACAACAACATTGAGCTCTGTACAAGTACCGGTGAACCTGGAATATGATACTGATGAGCCCTTGTCTTCTTTTCTCTGGTAACGGCACCACACCTGTGTTCTGAGCCGTTTTTGGTCATCCAGGGTGGATGCCGACTTTATATTTCTCTATTCAACAACTGTCACGAGTTCTAAGATGCTTTCCGGCCGTCTCGTACAGCTGTTGAGTTTCTTTTTGTGACAGTGGCCCTATGCTTTTAGCTACTTTTCGGCTATCTTAGGGAGCTGCCACTTTCTTCTTATCAACACGGTCTCATGCTCCGAGCTGCTTTTTGGCTGTCTTGAGCTGTGGTTGAGCTATTTCAGTGATGTCCCAGATCTGAGTTGTAAAGACCGTTCTGGTGGCTACTGATTTATTTGCCAACTTCTTGCAAGGGTTCAGATGATCATTTTCCCCCGGTCAGAATGTTGCACCCGACAGAACCTATGGTCACCCGAAGAAGTAATATGACCCCACTCTTTCAACCAATGATCCAGATCAAGAAAACAATAATGAAGGAGCAAGACCAGTGGTGCAGATACCCCTGACAGTCTGAGTCAGGATCGACCGCCATGGATGTTCACCTAAGGGGTCTACTCAATTTTGAACCACCGTCAGTCAAGGATGAGGATATTATCAGATAAGGTCATACCCCTTATGCTGGCCCCGATAGGCGACAATCAAATATTTGGTATCAAGCTCAGACTCAAGATAGTGGAGCCAGTAAGGATGAGTCAGAAATTCCTGCGATGGGTCAGAATCTGTCAGGAAACGGGTATGCCTCAACTCACAATTTGGAACCCAAAGGACCTGCATTCAGTAAAGAAACCCAATGCATGGAGTCAGAGCTTGGGTGTTCACCAGGAAAATGTGGCCACAATATTATGAAAGGTTGTCAGTGCTGGATGACGCACCCATCGGAAATCACCCTCGGATTTGTGAGACATGCATATATTTCAGTCATGGTAATCTCAGATAAGTCAGCAGGTATGAAAAGAATTGGAGCAAGTATAAGCATGAAAATGTGAGATAAGCTCTGTCTGGATATGGATACAATGAAGCAAACCACCCAGAGCCAGTCAAGTAAGTCAGATTAAGGATTTAATGGGAACAATCAATAAACGAAAAAGGATACCCGAGTTGAAACGGTTTCCTTAAGTCAGTATATGCATACTTGTTCCCTGAGCAACCAAATCTGGAGGACGATATTTCTTTAAGGGGGGAAGGTTTGTCACAGCCTGATTTTTGGCCCTTTCTTTTTTTTGATTTTCTGAGATTTTTGCTTGAGTTTTCTTTTTCCGTGGCTTTGTGGTCTGGAAACGGAGGAAGATGACCTCTTCTTTGCTTCCAGAGTGGCTTGTCATCCTCAAATCCTTCCCTAGACATTTTCATTTTCATCCTAGCCCAAATCCCAATATTCTTTTTATTGGGAATACTAGCACACATGCCCGTGCGTTGCAACGGGGTAATATATATGGTAGGCCCCTAGCTAAATTAGCATGTCTTAAGACTTCCATATCTTCACCGCTTATTTTTTTTGCCCTCATCGATGGAGGCCATGGTGTCCACCTAATGACAAACATATCCGAAAGTGGTCAATTCTATGATAGAACACACGACACACCTGTCATTAAACTTCACCAACGCACGACACACCTGTCATTAAACCTCACCAACGCAAGAGAATGTTTAAAGTTTAAAAACTATAGTTGCCAAGTTCGACGTGATGGCCACCCTCCGTGAGCTACTCCTCACACCTGGTCTATGCACCATTATCCTCTACAGTTCGGAGCAAGAGTTGCGCATCTAGACAACACATGGACCTTGCAGTTAAGAAGTGAGTTCTAGGCCACAATAGCGCTACCTTCGGCAGACCAGTTTAGAACTGCCAAACTAATCCCATTTGTGCATCGTATAGCGAGAGAATGGGGGGTTTAAATTATATGCGTCATTGTGTCAGCCATGTCCGCCTTTCTAAACTAAATATTATGCCTGGAATATAAAAAATCTGAAATATTTGTGCATTAGCAATTGCAAGAAGTAGAAATTCACGTCTATAAGAAGCAGTAGCGCACAAAACCAAAAATTACCTCACCACAAATAACCTAGATTCTGACCTTAGGTGGTTGGATCCGGTGACGGCGGCTATTGAGCGTCGCTCCCTTCCTGAAGGCGTTGCTGTTGAAGAATCTCGTCGTTCATTTGGTGTAATAAGATGGTTGGTGCGGGTATGGTCATTGATGTAGTTTGCCGATTATGGATTTGATCGATTCAGGGTTTTTTCTCTCACCTATGCATAGCTTTGGTCTTGTATGACTTTGCTATTTGTTGGTATGTTCTTATGTGCGTGTGTTGGTGTTGGCTGTGTGCATTCTAGCTATGCAGAGGCCGGGTGTGCTCATTATGTTTGTATCTTCTTGATGCTCTATTTTGAGCCAATAAAATTCACCCTTTGTCGAAAAACAAATAGCTGCAATTTTAGTGTGTAAGCTGCAACACATCCAATTTCCACGCATGCACATACACAAAGATCAAGTGCCACACCGCCTTGATGCCACAAGACCTGAAGGAAAAAATAGAGTGGTTGAAAATATGGGCTCTCTTTCGCAAAATATACGAGCTCTCATCGTCTTGTGTGCACGCCGACGACTTTGGGCAAGAAGACACCATGCATCCACAAGCCTAGATCTAGGCAGTTGGAAGACTTTTTACACGAGCCATATACCAGATTCTTATCTCTTCTTGAAAAGCTTTGTCTATGGCCACCATATGCAGCCATGGATTGGTGCAACCGTGAGAGGGAAAAGGTTGACCAACACCTAGGAACTATTATGAGTACGATGTGCAGATGTGGTGGCCAGTAGGGATGCATCCAAGCACCTTCAATCTGCCCTCACACCGCCACCTCTGAGTGCAAGATCTCGGCATGTTAATCCGTAGCGTCAGGGGAGGAAAATTTCTAGGACGTTGTGATGTCTCTGCAACCAAGGATCTCATCTTCCTCCTTTTGATCCCCTCTGCCTTTCTGCCTTCGCTGTTGCCACCAAACGCGCGACAGCCGGAGTGCCGGACGTAGTCCCTGCATGTGAGCTCATTGCCATCCTACGATGCCACCTGGTTGGGAGGATCAGGTCATCCAGTCGTGGCTGCGCATGGCGCCCAGCGCCTCTACACCATCTTTTTTTAACACGACCATAACAGCGGCCGGCGGCGATCACGATGGACCAGGTCCATGCCGGCAAGACCAACGACGGTTCGGCTGTCGGTGAGGCGGAGGGAGAGCATCAGGCATGTGGATGGCATCGGCGAGTTCCTGCCGTGATGGTGGCCCAGCTGTCGGCGAGGGCGATGGAGAGAATCAAGCTCTTGGACTTGCGGTGGTTTGGCGGCGGCATCGTCGAGTTCGTGCGACATATGAGGAGGAAATCGAGGGGATTCTCTATGCGCCTGTTCTCTTTGCATTAGGGATTAGTAACGTAGTTATTTATAAGTTTGGGAGTTTCCCAGTTCGTTCTTCAACGGGAGTTATCTCTGGAGTCTGAAACCTACACGTAACGTAGGACAAGGTGTCGGCTTAAAGTAACATCTAAAAAGGGACCGTAGATTTAATTAGTACCACCTTGAATTTGGAAAAAATATGGACGTGTCAGAAAAAAACTGAAAGCGTAAATTCACGAGAAGAAGCGTATTGTGACGATGAACTCAAGGAGTCAATCCGTGCTTTATTATTATTAGGGAAAGATTCCTTTTCTATTAAAGAAATGACCCTAATTGCCCTAGGTTGTGAAGTAACCTATATTTCCATCACTCCTAAAATTCTGAAATAATTCTCATAAATTATTTGGGTCATATCTTTCTCAAATATGGAAAAATATTTCAATTGCCATGTTTATCATCATGCTCAAATAATTCATTTCCTATTCTGTCCTGAATGGCAGATTGTGAAGCAAGGGCCATTTATCTTTGCCCAATTGGATCCAAACTTCTTTGGACATCTTTTCATGTCTAAATAATTGCCTCATGACAAATTTCAACTTAATTTGCCTAGTAAATTTTCTTGAGCAATTATTCAAAGTTCCTGTCTGAGGGAATTGGTTGTGAAGGAAGTACTAGCTAGGTTAATCTAAGTGAGTTGAATTTTTCAATGGTCTTTCATATCATCAAATAAAAGCTCTCCACAAGATTTGAGCTCATGCAATGCATCCATGTGAGCCGAGCATCAATTTTTTGGTTCTGTCCAAATTTTCAGTTAATGAAGCAAGTATATTTTATCTTGCTCCATTATAGCTGTAAATTTTCCTAGGCCTTCTCTTATCCATCTAACCTATCTCCACCCAATTTGGGCATATTTCATCTAGCCAATTTTCGTCTAGAAGTTTTGCAAGTTTCTGGTCAGTGGAAATGCTTGTGAAGCAAGTACCAATTTGGTTTATCCAATTGGTATGAAACCTTTTGCAGCATCTTCATATGACCAAATAACTCAGCCCTGCCCAAGTTGAGCTTAAGTTGATACTCCATGTGAGAGCATCATCATGATCTTCATTTTGGACCACATTACTTAGTTGTAAAGCAACTATATTAATTAGTGGTCCAAATCCCATCAAACTTTCCAGGATCGTAGTCTTTCCCTATCTAAACACGCCAGACATCACCATTTGACCCAATCAAGTTCCTGTGGATCACCAGTGCTCATCCAAAACTGATACAACAAACTTCAAATGATGCCACGCTTCTCTCCTTGGCTCGTTCTCTTGATCCATCAACTCCCTCAGCTTATATCATGAAGGGACTCATCACTAGACAGCTCGCGGGAGCCTCTGGCGTCACCTCCTTGCCGGTCACAGTGGTGACCACCGTTTTGGCATGCTCTGAGCGTGTCCAGAGCGTCGTTTTGCCTCGGCCCGGCTCGTAGTCGTCGTCTTCACGCGCGTGAACCTGTCCAGCGTGTTTCCCGCGTCGTCGTCATCCCCTTGGATCAATCTCCCCCTCCGTCCGTTTCCTCGTCGGCGCTCGCCGCCGAGTGCCCACGGGCGCACAGTGGCCGTTTGGCTCCGTGCGTGCCCTGGCCGCTTCCTCCCCGTGTTCCGGTGTAGCCTCTGCCCGTGAGACTCTCCCCTGTGCCACTCTTGTCGACAACCTCCGAGCCCATGCATGTGCACACGTGTCCGCGACTCCGGCGACGTGTCCCGTGGTCCTGCTCGCCCAACCGCCTCTCCTCGGCTATAAATAGCCACTCTGAGCCCCTCCAGAGATCCTCATCGACCTCACCTCCTTCCTAGAGCCCTCCCCAACCTCTTCTTCGAGCTCCAGAAGCTCTTCCTGACCTCAATGGCCGCCTCGGCCGCCGACGGCCTCTGCTCAAATTCGAGCGAGCCCGAGCCCCTCCCTCACTTCTTCCACCACCACGGCCCTCCCTAGTACCCTAGAGCCACCCCAGCGCTCCCCGCTCTTCTCCGATGGCCTCTGGCCGTGAGTTCACCGGAGCCCGAAGACCTCGTCGGCCCCGAACTAGTGCGCCTATACAATTTACCATTGTATTTGGTGTGTTGGGGACACAAGAGACTCTTTGTTATTTGGTTGCAGGGTTGCTTGAGAGAGACCATCTTCATCCTACGCCTCCCACGGATTGATAAACCATAGGTCATCCACTTGAGGGAAATTTGCTACTGTCCTACAAACCTCTGCACTTGGAGGCCCAACAACGTCTACAAGAAGAAGGTTGTGTAGTATACATCAAGCTCTTTTCTGGCGCCGTTGCCGGGGAGGTGAGTGCTTGAAGGTATATCTTTAGATCTTGCAATTGAATCTTTTAGTTTCTTGTTTTATCACTAGTTTGGTCTATTAAAGAAAACTAAAAAAATGGAATTGAGGGTGCCTCATATGCTTCATCTTTTTAATGTCTTCCGTGAAAATAAGGATTCCGATAATTGTGCTCAATTGCTAGAAGAAGAATGCATTAAAATGTTTGGCACTAAATCTTTGAATGATGAGCATGATTGCAATGTTGTTAGTATGAACTCCTTGAATATCCATAGTACTAATGACGATTGCACTAGTTATGATGAAAATGTCTCCTATAAACATGTCAATTTTTGTGGAGTGCATTGGGTTTGGAAATACACACCAAATAGGGAAGATAGGTATTGCAAGAGGCATAAGCATTTAGAAACTAAATTGTTGCAAGAAAGGCTAGATGTTTGTGCTGAAAATTTAAATTTTCTTGGCCGTACTTGTGAACTTTGCAATGAACGGGGTCATTTAACTATCCGATGCAAATTGTTTCATGATTTAATCGTGTCCAAAAATTGTGATGACTTGATTTCCCTTGCACATTATAATGAACTTAGTTTGCTTATGGGTTATGAAGAAATGAAACGTATAACTAACTATCTTCAAGTATTTGCCCGTGATAAACTTCTTGATTTTGATCTAGAGGAAATTTATATGAATTGTGCAGTGAATTGCATTGAAAATCCTTATATTGCCAATTACATAAAGAAAAGAAAGCAAATAGAAGATGAAGAGAATACTAATGAAAGGGAAGAGACTTCCCAATATCCTCCTATTATTTCTTATGATGAATCAGGTAACGAGGAGGAGCCTTCTATTCAACCAATCTCATTAATAAGGAGCTCCAAAAAGTGGATTGAACCCACACATTATGCGGTGAATAAGAAGAAAATAAAAAGGAAGAAAGGTAAACATATATCTCTCCCAAATAATGTTGCTCCTATTATTGTTGTGCCTCATGAAAATGAATCAAAAATAATTGTGGAAGATGATGCACTTGATGATGATCTCGCTATGCCTATTGCTTGTTGTGATGATTATGATTGGGAAGATAATGATACTTCTTATGATCTTGAAAATCTTTTTAGCACTTGCTTGGAAGAATATGATAATTGCTATACTATTGGTGCTATCCATACTTGTCGGGTGGTTGGTGCGACATATGCCAACGGGTGGCTTATCATTGTGGGTGCCAATAAGATGTCGCCGGTGCCTGGAAACGGGATGAGGCGAAGACATGCACGCCGGCGGATCTTACCCAGGTTCGGGGCTCTCCGAGGAGATAACACCCCTAGTCCTGCTCTGCGGGGTCTCCGAATGATCACTAGATCGGTAAAAGTAGCTACAATCACTCCTAGAGCTGTGGGGTTCAAGGGAGAAGAAGAACAAGGCTAGCTCTCACTTCTCTCTCTCTATGGTGTGTGTGCTATGCTTAGAAGGCAACCCTTTGCATGGGTGCTCCGGGGGGTTTATATAGGCCTACTCCCCGGGGGTACAATGGTAATCCGGCTGGGCACTAGTCCCAGCCGTCAGTGTCTACGCTCGCCGGCTTCTCCGCCGGCTGTTGGGTCCCGCCGACTGGTGGGCCCCGCCGGCTGCCGGCTTCTTGGTCGACAGGCCGGCCCCACCGCCTAGGGTCTTGTCGGCGGCTATTTACTGTAGCCTCGCCCTTGATGATGAGGGCTTCGTTGAGGTAAGCGTGGCTACAGTGGGCCGCCTCGGGGGCTCTCACTGTAGCCTTACCTCGTCTTGTCTTCTTAATGGGGCACATGCTTCGAGGGAGGGGGTGGCTGGCTTCTGGGGGCCGGCTACGCCCTTGGCCGACTGGGGGAGGCCGGGCCGCCTTCACACCTCTCTCTGGCTGAAGGGGCCCGCCGCCCGTGGGCCGTACGGGAGTCTGTCGTGGATGACGTTGTGGCTAGCATGGCTACAGTGCCGAGCCGAACGGGAGACAGCCGTCCCATACGGCCTCCTGTAGCCATGCCCGCCTCGGGCTTCGGGGGTAGTGGGCCGCACTGTGGCCACTCCCCGTCTTGTCACCGTTATGTGGGTGTAGCTTTGGTGGTTGTGGTCTCGGCCAGCTCCTTGGAGTCGGCGCTCTTCGAGGCCGGCTTCCTGGAGTCGGCCACCCCGCGGGTATCCTGGGGGGGAGGTTGCTGAGGCTGGGCCGCCTCCCGTGAGTCGGCTTCGGAGCTAGCCGGCCAGGGGAGGTGGTCCAATGCTTGGAGTGCTTGGAGGCCCAAAGGCCTGATAATTTTTCAGAAGAACCAGGGGTAGTCGGTTAGGCTACCCGTGGCCATTTACTCCGACAGTAGTCCCCGAAGCTGATTGGGCTTCGAGGTTGAGTAGGAGTTGAGAAGCTCGATCAGCTTCCCATCATAACAAGCCGGCAGCTGGGAGCCGACTTTGGTTAGGCTCGCCGCCTTGGTCGAAAACTTCCGGAGTCGGAGGGCGGGAGCTCGCCAGTGCGTGCACCGGGCCGCGGGCCGGCCACTGGCCGTCGGCGAACCACGTGGCCCCTCCTGGCCGGAAAGCCTGCCAGCCCACGCGCGCGACGGGACGTCGCCGCAGAGCGGGGGCCCGCCACGTCCGCGCCCGGGCCCAGGCGCGTATTGTCTGCATGCCGAAACCGCCCGCACGTCTCATTGCGGCAGTTTCGGCTCGCCTTTATGCGCAATAATAGCGAGGCATGGGGGGAGTGGGTGCAGTTAATCCCACGTCCGGCCTCCCCGGCCTTACCTCGCGAGGCTATAAGTAGGGGGAGAGGGAGAGCGGCAGGCTCTCGCACGCTCCTCCTCCTTCCACCATCTTCCTTCGCTCGCCGTTTCTTGCGACTGCGCTTCGCCGCCGCGCTCTTCCACCACACGCTCCTCCGCCGCCGTGCTTGTTTTCGCCATGCCTCCCGCCGCGGAGCAGTATGGCGGGGATTGGGACGGCTCCAACGTTCACGATGATCGTGTAGAGTTCCTCCGCAATACGCGGCGGTTTCCCAGCGCGGACAAGGTGGAGGTCCGTCTCGCGCCGGCAAAGGAAATTACGCCGGAGCCCCAGGAGGGCGAGCGGGTGGTCTTCCGCTCGCATTTCTTGCGCGGCATCGGCCTGCCGGCGAGCGCCTTCTTCCGCTCCTGGCTCGACTTCTACCAGCTCCAGCCGCACCACCTCACCCCGAACGCGGTGGTGCTGCTGTCAGCCTTCGTCACCCTGTGCGAGGGCTACCTCGGCGTCCTCCCCACCCTCGAGCTCTGGGGGGAGTTCTTCCAGTCCAAGCTGGGCACGCGCATGCAAGGCGTGCCGGCTCAGACTGGCGCCTTCATCGCGTCGCGGAGGTCGGTCGCCGACAACCCCTTCCCCGTCATCCCGCTGATCCAATCGGTGAAGAAGTGGCAAAAATCGTACTTCTACGTGCGGAACATCGTCCCACGGGGCGACTACATCAACCTGCCGGCTTACGTAGCCGGCCCACCGGCTGGCAGGCGGCCCCAGTGGTCCTTCCGGGCCGTGACTCTGACGCCGGCCGGGTCCGCAGCCGTCGCCCGAGTGCGAGTGATGACCCAGTCGGAGGGCCTGACGGGGCCCGACCTTCTGGCCGCCTTCGTCACGCGCTGGGTTCTTCCGCTCCAGAGCCGTCCTCATCTGATCTGTCAGATGAGCGGCCAGCTCGATCCTAGCCGGATGTGCACCAAGGACATGCCGCGTGAGGAGGTCGCCTTCATGGTGAACTACCTCGCGAACTGCAAACTCTCCGAAGAGTGGCAGTTCGGCAAGGAGCCATACAGCCGAGCCAACCCACCGCCCATGGTATGCTCTCCTGGTTTCTTCTTTTTCTCTTAACTTCGTTGCCGAGTTCCTCTTGGCCGACTCTAACTTAGTCGGCTTGTTTTTTGACAGAGCCCTCTTCTTCGGCCGGCCGGCGGGTCAGACGCGGAGCGTCGATTCGTCCCCGATCGGACGGAACACGATCTGGAGGACCCCGACTTGGGTGCGGCTGGTATGGACGACGACATCGAGCCGGGTGGTGGCCAGGCCGGCGGCAAAGCAGGCGGCTCCGGGCTCGGAGTCACCTTCGACGACTGGCCGGACGATGATGAGGCCGAAGTCGCCCCGCGCCGCCAGCCGGTATCTGGACGCAATGCGGGTTCCTCCGCTGCACCGCCTACTCGGGGCGGAGGGCAAAAGCGTCGCGCCGCCCAGGGTTTGTTCGGCAGTCGGACGAAGAAACCCAGGGGCGGGGCGGCGGCAACCAGGCGGGAGGAGGCGGCCGCGATGGCGGCTCGCTTCCGCAAGACGGTGAAGCAACCGCAGACCGTGTCGGTGTAAGTTCGAATCTTTTGTATACTCTTTTCCTTTCTTTTCTCTGGTGGTTCCTGAACCCTTGTCTTTTTCTCCAAACGATCAGAGCTCCGTTGTCGCTTGAGCGGGCGGCTGCCGCCTCCATCGTCGAGTCGCCGAGGGGGTCTGGGAGCACCACCCGCCGCATGGATCCCCATGCCGACCTTCAGGAAGCGACAGAACGGAACGCGCGGGAGGCGCAGGCGGAGCGAGAGGCGGAGGCACGGAAGGCGACCGCCGCTCAGGCGGCGCGGGAGGAAGAGGCGGCGAAGGCGCTCGCTGACGCCGTTGCCAGGGCCCAAGCGGAGGCTGCGGCCGCGGCGGCGGCGGAGGAGGTTTTGATGGTCACCTTGCTGCACGTCATGGCGCCTGGGGACATTGAGCCCTCGCCAGAGGGAGCCAGCGGCGACCAGCCAGGGCTGGGGAGGGACGACGACGTCATTATCCTGGAGAGGGCGCCGGTGCCGACCCCGCCAACTGGGGCGGTTCAAGGCGGCCGGCCTGATCCGCCGCCTGCACAGTCGGCGGGGGGCGAGCCGGCCGCGAGGACTGAGATGGCGGTCCGGATGCCGTCGAGCCGGCACGCGGGGAAGGCTGCGTCGGAGCCACAGAAGGCCGCGTCGGAGCCGCAGCCGGCCGTGGGCTCCAGCTCGTCGGCCCCGGACGTGGAGGTGGCCAGCGCTACCTCGGGGTGGACGCCGGGCGGGGGGACGGCCGTGATGAACGTGGCCGCCCAGGACGTCCGGACCCGGCTCCAAGCTCAGGCTACGGCGCTGAGGCAGTTCACCGATGAGTTCCTTGCGACACGGGCGGCCATCCGGGTTAGTTTCCTTATCTCGCTTCTTCTTGGTCTTGATTTCTTCCGTGGGGGCGCGTCAGCGCACCCACTGGGTGTTGTCCCCGAGTTCCAAGTCGACTGCTGAGCAGGCGGCTTGGAACTTCTTAGTGGATTTGTCTTTGCTATTCGTGTTCTTACTTCGATCTTCTGTCTATCTTGCAGGATTACCACAATCTTCGTGCAGCCGCCTTCAACTCCTAGGCTCGGGAGCTGACCCAGAAGACTGCCGACCTTACTGAGAGCCGAGGTACGTGCTTTGTTCTTTATCTCATGTGGGGGCGCGTCAGCGCACCCACTGGGTGTCGTCCCCGAGATTCGGGCCGACTGCTGAGCAGTCGGGTCGGATCTTCCTTGACGACTTCCTCTTACTGTTCTTTCTTTTTCTGCCGTCTCCGCAGCGGCCAACGCCAGTCTGAGGGCACAGCTGGGGGAGTCCCAGACTGCCCTTCGTGCCAAGGACGCCGAGCTCGCCGCCTTGGTGCAGGAACGCGACCGCCTGGCCAAGAAGTTGGCCGACCAGGAGGAAGGCCACAAGGCGGCTCTGAAGGCAGTGCAGGACCACAAAGCCGCTCTCCAGGCCGAGTACGAGACGGAGGCGGCTGGCTGGGCTGAGGCCAGGAAAACTCTGATTTCTGGCTATGGTCAGATCGAAGATCTGGTTGACGGTAAGCCGCCTACCTCTTCGTCCTTTCTTGCCATCCACCACTTTTGGCTCGTTTTCTGATTTGGTGCTCTTTTCTTCTTTTCTTCTTGCGCAGAATATTTCCCTGGCTATTCTACCGCCACCAACCAGACCATCGAGGCCCGCCGCCAGGCGCGGAGGCAGGCTGGAGGAGCAGCTCTTGGCGATCCAGGCCCGCATCCAGCCGGCTCACCGACTGCTCCGCCGGCTTCAGCGTGCCGGGACGCAAGTCTTGGCCGCCCCCTGGCCCGGCCAAGTGGTTCCTCGCACCCCCAGTCGGACTGCCGACTGGCTGGAGGTGGCAGTCGGCCGCTTCGAAGCTTGGAAGGCCTCGGCGGCTCGCTCCGGCGCCAGGCGAGCGCTGGACCTCGTCAAGGCCTGGTATCCTGGCCTGAGCCTGGATCAACTGGCTACCTGGCGGCAGCAAGCCGACACGGAGCTGGAGCCGGCGCGGCCGGCTATCATCCGGCGGGCTTCGGCGATCGCCGACTACACCGACACCAGCGTCTTCGCCCCCGAGGTAGACGACACGGTGTCGCCCAGCCGAAGGAGTGGTTCGGGCTGAACCCGGCGGATGGTGAAGACTCGGCGGAGGAGATCGACTCCAGCGACGAGGGTGAAGAAGAGGAGGAGGAGGGCGAAGACGCCGAGCCGGCTGGTTGAGCAGCCGGCCAGCCTCAGCCTGACCGCACCTCCAGCACCACGTCGCGCGCGAGTGCGTCGCCTGCCGTTGGTGGTGATCAAGCCGAGACCCGCTAGGCGGCCACTCCTTCAGCCGGCGAGGCCGCCTTCACCGACCAGCTCGGCCTCCGCACTGCGCCTTAGTCTGCCATCTTTTGTTTTCCTGTATTGTTACTTTTGGAACAATGTTTGGTTAGTCTGCACAATTCCACTCACTGGGTGTATTCGAACTTATGTCTGTTGCCATCCTGTTGGGGGCTTTATATGTATATATAACTTATACATGCATTTGGCCTTTCCTTGTACTTTGCTTTTTATCCTTCCGATGTTTCCTTTGCCGCCCTTCCTTGGTTGCCGCCTCCCCAGTCCAACAGTTGCTCTGCAATCTGTAGCTGGAGGAGTGCTTGGCCAATTGGGGGGGGGAGTACTCTAGCTTTGCTGGACTAAAGCTAAGTGTGGAGGAAGCCGGCCAGCCGGCTGTTCTGACAGCCGGCAGGCGTGTTTGGAGGCCGTCTCTTTGCTATATAGGTTCGTTGTTCCTTAGCCATTTTTCGTCTGGGCACCCTTTCTGCCTTGCCTCTTGCTAGTCGGACAGTCGGTTCTTCGAACTGCGACTTTCAACAAGAGAGGGCTTGGGAGCCGGCACACTACTTTTCTGACTTCAGGCAGAACTTTTAATATAGCTCAAGGCAGCCAGTCCCCGGGCCGACTAGTCGAACCCGGTGCCAGACAAGAAATCAAATGTTATAATACATTCATGGATATGACACTTGTCATTCATAGATAAACAAAGGCAGTCCCCGAGTACTGTTCGGGGGGCCTGTTGGTTTGTACTTAATACAAAATGGTAGCATGATACATACTGCTTTCAACTGTAAAATCGTCTCAGGAGGTTTGCGTTCCATGGTCGCTCCGACTCCTTGCCGGAGTCGTCTCTCTTGCGTGCTCTTGGTTTTTGTGCGTCGATCAAGTAGTAGGAGTCGTTGCCGAGTGCCTTGCTGACGATGAAGGGGCCTTCCCAAGGGGCCGAGAGCTTGTGCTGGTCGGCTGTTCGCTGGATCAGCCGGAGCACAAGGTCGCCCTGTTGGAAGGATCTTGGCTTGACCTTGCGGTTGTAGTAGCGGCGCAGCCCTTGCTGGTAGATGGCGGACCGGCTGAGTGCTAACAGCCGGCCTTCTTCCAGTAGGTCGACGCCGTCTTCTCTTGCTTCCTTGGCCTCCTCCTCCATGTACATGGTGATCCGAGGTGAGTCGAACTCGATGTCTGTTGGGATGACAGCCTCGGCACCGTACACGAGGAAAAATGGAGTGAAGCCGGTTGACTTGTTGGGTGTAGTGCGCAGGCTCCAGAGGATAGCCGGCAGCTCATCGAGCCAGCAGCCGGCCGATCGCTCCAGTGGTACAACCAGTCGGGGCTTGATGCCGGAGAGGATGAGTCCATTTGCTCGCTCGACCTGGGCGTTTGACTGCGGGTGGGCAACGGACGCTAAGTCCAGTCGGATGCCCTGCGTCGCGCAGAAACGTGCCAGTGCTCCTTTGGCGAAGTTCGTGCCATTGTCGGTGATGATGCTGTGCGGCACGCCGTACCGACTAGTGATGTCGGTGATGAATGTCACGGCAGTCGGCCCGTTCAGCTTCTTGATCGGCTTTGCTTCGATCCACTTTGTGAACTTGTCCACAATGACCAGTAGATGTGTCAAGCCGCCGCGGGCTGTCTTGAAAGGGCCCACCATGTCCAGTCCCCAGACGACAAAAGGCCAGGTGAGGGGAATGGTCTTGAGTGCAGAAGCCGGCAGGTGTTGCTTGGAACTAAAAACTTGGCATCCTCTGCAGCTCTTGACTATTTATTTAGCATCCTCCAAGGCAGTCGGCCAGAAGAAACCATGGCGGAAAGCCTTGGCCACAAGTGATCTTGAGGCTGCGTGGTGGCCGCATTCGCCTTGGTGGATGTCTTTGAGGATTGCCACTCTTTTTTCTGGCTCGACACAACGCTGGAAGACTCCAGTGACGCTGCGCTTCACAAGCTCTCTGTTGATTATTGTGTATGCTGCGGCTCGTCGTTGCACTAGTCTTGCTGAGATCTCATCAGCCGGCAGCTCTCTGCTGACTAGGAACTTGAGGATGGGCTGGGCCCATGACGGAGCTGTGACTTCTTCTTCTGTTAATGTAGCCACCATGACCCGGGTGGGTGGGTGGGTTGGGTTGCGTGGAATTGGAGTCGGCCACCGCTTCTTGTGTCGTTGCAGTCCCCGGGCCGACTGCTGCAGTCCCTGGGCCGGGTGCGACTACGGCAGTCCCCGGGCCAGTTGTCGAAGTCCCCGTGCTGCCTGCGGGGTTTCTCCAGTCGGATCCGGCTGTATCTGGCGCAGGCAGTACGAAGATGGAATCCGACTCTGGAGACGGCTTGATGGACGGCTTGAGGAGGCGCTGGAGGGAGACGCCAGTCGGTATGGCTTGTCGGGTGGAGCCGATCCGTGCTAGGGCATCTGCTTGGTCGTTGTCGGCCCTTGGCACGTGAAGGAACTCGCACCCTTCGAAGTATCCGCTGATCTGCTGGACGAGGAATCGATAGCTTGCCATGTTCGCGTCCTTGGCGTCCCAGTCGCCAGAGGATTGCTGGACCACCAAGTCTGAGTCGCCGTAGCACAGGATCCGGCGTATGCCAAGTTCTTTGGCTAGCCGGAGCCCATGTACGAGCGCCTCGTACTCGGCCACGTTGTTGGAGGCGACGAATTGGATCTGCAGCGTGTACTTGAGTTTGTCGCCTTTGGGAGAGGTGACTACGATGCCGGCTCCCAAGCCGGTGCGCATCTTGGACCCGTCAAAGTGCATCCGCCAATGGGTAGAGTCGGGAGCCGGCGGTAGGTACTGGGTCTCGGCCCAGTCGACGAGGAAGTCGGCCAATGCTTGCGACTTGATGGCGGTGCGGGGTTGGTAGAAGATTGTGTAGAGCGCCAATGCAATGGCCCATTTAGCCACCTGGCCGGATGCATCCCGGCTGCCTATGATCTCGGCGAGCGGGGCAGTGCATACGACCGTGATGGGGTGCTCTTGGAAGTAGGGCTTCAGTTTCTTGGCAGCGAAGTACACCCCATAGCACATCTTCTGGTAGTGCGGGTAGTTTTGCTTTGAGCTGGATAGCACTTCGCTGAGATAGTACACCGGCCTCTGGACTAGCTGGGCTCGGCCTTCCTCCGGGCGCTGGACCACAACAACAGTGCTGACGACTCGGCTAGTCGTGGCGATGTAGAGGAGCATGGGCTCCTTCTCAGTCGGCGCCGCCAGGACAGGCGGAGTGGTCAGCATTTTCTTCAATTCATGGAAGGCTTGGTCGGCTTGGTCGTTCCACTCGAAGTGAGTGGACTTCTTCATGAGTCGGTATAGGGGGAGAGCCTTCTCTCCTAGTCGGTTGATAAAACGATTCAGGCAGGCTAAGCAGCCAGTGAACTTCTGCACATCTCGCAGTTTGGTGGGAATCTCCATCCTCTCGATGGCCTTGATCTTGACAGGGTTGCATTCGATGCCGCGTTCGGAGACCAGGAAGCCTAGCAGCTGGCCGGCTGGCACTCCGAACACGCACTTCTCGGGGTTGAGCTTGATTTGGAATCGGCACAAGTTGGCGAATGTTTCTTTCAGGTCTTCCAGCAAGGTATCGCGCTTCTCTGTCTTCACCACAATGTCGTCTACATAGACGTGGGCATTTCTGCCGAGTTGTTTCAAGAGGCATTTCTGCATGCAAAGTTGAAAAGTGGCACCGGCATTCCTCAAGCCGAATGTCATAGTCAGGTAGCAGAAAGCTCCAAAGGGTGTGATGAAGGCAGTCTTCAGGCGGTCAGCTGGGTCCAACTTGATCTGATGGTACCCTGAGTATGCATCCAAAAAACTTAACAGCTCGCATCCGGCTGTGGAGTCTATTACTTGGTCAATCCGTGGCAGAGCAAACGGATCCTTTGGGTAGGCCTTGTTCAGTCTAGTGTAGTCTATACACATTCGCCACTTGTTATTCTTCTTCAGAACCAGAACTGGGTTGGCAAGCCATTCTGGAAAGAACACTTCCATGATAAAGCCAGCGGCAAGGAGCCGGGCTATCTCTTCTCCCACAATTCTTCGCTTCTCTTCGGACAGTAGGCGGAGGGGTTGCTTGACCGGCTTCGCGTCAGCTCGGACATGTAATTTGTGCTCGGAGAAATCCTTCGGGACACCCGGCATGTCCTTTGGGGACCATGCAAAGATGTCTCGATTCTCACGGAGGAAGTCGACGAGCTCGCCTTCCTATTTACTGTCCAAGTTCGCCCCAATGACAGCGAACCTCTCCGGGTTCTCCGGGTCCAGAGGTATCTTCTTTGTCTCTTTGGCAGGCTGGAAGGAGCCCTGCGCATCACAATCTTTGGGGTTGGGGGACAGGGCCGGCTGCTTGCCGGCCATGGCCACAACCCGTTCCAACATCTTCTTCTCTTCTGCCACCACGAGGGACTCGGCCAGCCGGCTGCTGGCCATGGCGCACTCGATGGAATTCTTGTAATCGCCGGCTACCGTGATGATCCCCTTCGAGCTCGGCATCTTCATCTTCAGGTAGGCGTAGTGGGGTACAACCATGAACTTGGCCAGAGCAGGTCGGCTAAGTAGAGCATGATAGGGGCTTTCCAAATCCACTACCTCGAACCAGATTGCTTCTCGGCGAAAATGATCTTTGTCTCCGAAGAGAACATCCATTTTGATCTTGCCGATTGGGGAGCAAGACAAGCCGGGGACGATACCATGGAAGACGGTGCGGCTCGGCATGAGCTGCTTCGCTTTGATGTTCAGCTTCTCCATGGTATCGCGGTACAGTAAGTTGATACTGCTTCCGCCATCTATCAGGACGCGGGAGAATCGGGCAGCTCGCCTCTCCGTCGCGAGGCTGACATCCAAGACCATTGCATAGGAGCCAGGAGAGGGCATCACCTCTGGGTGGTCGGCCTAGCTCCAGCTGATTGGCTTCTCTGACCAGTGCATGAACTCGGGGGGTGCTGGAGGTGACTGCATTAACTTCTTGATGCTGTCGGCGTCGACTGCGCTTGTCATCGGCTTGACTGGTGAAGACGACGTAGGCGGCGTGCTCTTCGGGGAATTCGGCTTGGATGGCGCCGACTGCCGGTCGAGCCGCCGGCTGCTGGGGGGCTGGAGGCGGCGGACCGGGAGGCGGAGGCGGCAGCATCCCCTCGCCCTTGGTGATGCGGGTGAGCCAATGGCATTTTCGAGTTGTGTGGTTGGACGGCTTCGCGCCACTGTGGAATTTGCAGGGGGCATCAACAGCCTGTTTGTAGGAGAAAGCGGGCTGCCAAGGGGGCCTGCCACCCTTCTTCTTGGGAGCGGGCCGTTCTTCGGGCTGCTCATCTTCAACGGTGGCCACCTGCCGACTAGTGGAAGTCGGCATGGGGGCCTTGTGCTTGTGGTCGTTCTAGTAGGGGCGCCGATTAGGGTCGCCAGCCGGCGTCTTAGGAGCCGGAGCGATCACCTTCCACGAGGCGTCCACTCGGAGCTCGGTCTTCATCGAGGAGTCGGTTGTGGCATACTTGTCCGCGATGACCAGCAACTCGTCGAGGGTAGCCGGCTCGTCGCAGAGGAGTCGGTGCTTAAGGAGGGTGCCCTCTCGGCACCCGGCGGTGAAGTACTCGATGGCCTAGACCTCATGCAACCCCTCGCAGGAGTTGCGGAGCTCGGCCCACCGCGTGAGGTAGTCGCGGGTCGACTCGTTGGGCCCTTGGATGCAGAGGGAGAGCTGGCGAGGCTTGGGAGGCCACTTGTAGGTGCTGGTGAAGTTGCGGACAAATACTTCCGTGAAGTCCAGCCAGCTGTTGATGCTGTAGGGCTTGAGCCTGTTGAGCCATGTGCGCGCCGTGCCTTGCAGCATGAGGGGGACGTACTTCACGGCGACGCGCCGATTGCCGTTGGCTATGCTGACGGCCGTGGAGTAGTCGATGAGACAATCTTCCGGCTTCACTGAGCCGTTGTACTTGGGCGTGTCTCTGGGGAGCGAGAACCCTTTGGGGAAGGTCTCGTCGCGGATGCGGGGGCCAAAGCATGGCGGGCCGACATCGTCTTCTTCTTCTAAGGCCAAGGATCGAGCAAGGCGGTCGATCCTGTGGCGGGCGTCATTCTCGCCGACTCCTTCTCGGCGGCCGAGTCGGTCGCCAAGAGTCGGGTGTGTGATAGGCGGCGGAGTGAGGCGTCTTTCTCTTCGAGGCGGGGGAGGAGGCAGATTTACTTGGTGCTCTATTGCTCGAGGGCGGCCCTCCGCATCGCGCTCGATGGTGATGCGAGTCCGACTGCGGCTGGCAGCCGGCTCCTTGTCTTTCTTCTGGCGTGCGCCGCTCGCAGTCGGCGAGCAGGACGTCACGGCGTGCTCCCGGCGCGGGGGATGACTATCAGCACGGGCACCGGCTTCGTGCCGTTCTGCAGCCGCGTCGATCAGCTGCTGAATCCGTCTTGTCATGTAAGGGAGCTCATCGGCTCCCAGCCCATTGAGCTCTTCTGCAGCCGCCTGAGCGGCTCGCAGATTCTCGAGCGGGGTGGCGTAGACGGGGCGATCCGCCCCCAGCAAGCTGGCGACGGCCGCGCCGCGCTTCTGGACGAAGCCGGCTCGGCTCGGGCCGCTAGGCGGCAGCGTACCGAAGGCGGCGCGGTCGACTTCGCGCTGGTGGGCCTCGGTGAGGCGTCTCATGGAGGCTATCTTCTGGCCCTCCGCGATGAGGGCGAGGCGGCGAGCCTCCAGGGTCTCGGCGTCGGCATCGGCCGGGATGGGGACGGAGAGGTCGTGCATCGCCGCATGCAGGGCGTTGTGGGCGTTCTCGCTCGAGTTGGCAACGTGGCTGATGACCAGCACTTCGGTGACAGCGCTGCTGCCGCTGTCAGCTCGAGGGAGGGGATCGTGGAAGGCCACCACGTCGCAGGGGTAAGCGTCGAGCGATGCCGTGTCGGAGTCGACGAGCATCGGGTCGGTGGAGCCGACCGACTCCACATCTGCAGCAGGCTCACTGGAGACGTGAAGCTGGTGGAGGAGGCTGATGAGGCGGCTCTCGGGGTAGTCCGTGCCTGCGTCGGACGCAGGCTCGTCGGAGATGCGAGTCTCGCCGAGCAGATCGGCGAGGCAGCTCGCAGCGCAGGCGTCGTCGACGCCTTGCAGCGCGTCGAGGCAAACGCCATCGGGCGCAGCAGGCTGGCTGCGCTCGCGGGGGAGGAAGAGGCTTCCCATCCAGAACAGGTCTCCGGACGACGGTGTACCTGGCCCCACGGTGGGCACCAAATGTCGGGTGGTTGGTGCGACATATGCCAATGGGTGGCTTATCATTGTGGGTGCCAATAAGACGTCGCCGGTGCCTGGAAACGGGATGAGGCGAAGACATGCACGCCGGCGGATCTTACCCAGGTTCGGGGCTCTCCGAGGAGATAACACCCCTAGTCCTGCTCTGCGGGGTCTCCGCATGATCACTAGATCGGTAAAAGTAGCTACAATCGCTCCTAGAGCTGTGGGGTTCAAGGGAGAAGAAGAACAAGGCTAGCTCTCACTTCTCTCTCTCTATGGTGTGTGTGCTATGCTTAGAAGCCAACCCTTTGCATGGGTGCTCCGGGGGGTTTATATAGGCCTACTCCCCGGGGGTACAATGGTAATCCGGCTAGGCACTGGTCCCAGCCGTCAGTGTCTACGCTCGCCGGCTTCTCCGCCGGCTGTTGGGTCCCGCCGACTGGTGGGCCCCGCCGGCTGCCGGCTTCTTGGTCGACAGGCCGGCCCCACCGCCTAGGGTCTTGTCGGCGGCTGTTTACTGTAGCCTCGCCCTTGATGATGAGGGCTTCGTTGAGGTAAGCGTGGCTACAGTGGGCCGCCTCGGGGGCTCTCACTGTAGCCTTACCTCGTCTTGTCTTCTTAATGGGGCACATGCTTCGAGGGAGGGGGTAGCCGGCTTCTGGGGGCCGGCTACGCCCTTGGCCGACTGGGGGAGGCCGGGCCGCCTTCACGCCTCTCTCTGGCTGAAGGGGCCCGCCGCCCGTGGGCCGTACGGGAGTCTGTCGTGGATGACGTTGTGGCTAGCATGGCTACAGTGCCGAGCCGAACGGGAGACGGCCGTCCCGTATGGCCTCCTGTAGCCATGCCCGCCTCGGGCTTCGGGGGTAGTGGGCCGCACTGTGGCCACACCCCGTCTTGTCACCGTTATGTGGGTGTAGCTTTGGTGGTTGTGGTCTCGGCCGGCTTCTTGGAGTCGGCGCTCTTCGAGGCCGGCTTCCTGGAGTCGGCCACCCCGCGGGTATCCTGGGGGGGAGGTTGCTGAGGCTGGGCCGCCTCCCGTGAGTCGGCTTCGGAGCTAGCCGGCCAGGGGAGGTGGTCCAATGCTTGGAGTGCTTGGAGGCCCAAAGGCCTGATAATTTTTCAGAAGAACCAGGGGTAGTCGGTTAGGCTACCCGTGGCCATTTACTCCGACAATAATATTAGTGATGAGAGTGATTATGCTTATGATTTGAAAAAGCCCAAGCTTGGGGATGCTATGTTTGAAGAAGATGATGTTTTTGAGAATATATTTGCTGGAATTACTGTTTGCCCCAAGGTTGGGGATCCTACGTTTAATGAAGATGATATTTTTAGCCTCCCAAGTTTTGATATGCAAAGTTGTTATGATGATAGCATGCCTTCTACCTATGATGATTATATTGATGGAAGTGGGTTTGGAAGAGTGTCAACTTTAGGAAGTAATGATCCCACTATTTTGGAGGATATTTAATATTATAATATTTATGAAAGTGGATTTGGAGAGGTCATGACTTTATTTCGTGATGGGTCCACTATCTTGGAAGAGGTTTCAATCGATTATGATGAGAACAAAGTTGCTACTTATGATGATTATTGTGATGAAACTTATGCTATAAAAAGTAGTGATGATTATATTTATAAAACTTGTCATGATTATGATTACCCTTTTTCTAAACATTACTCTTTTAATGCGGAAAGAATTTATAGTATTCAAGTCTCTTATGATACTCCCACTATTCTGAATGAGAAGAATTTTGCTTATGTGGAGAGTAGTAAAATTTCTATGCAAATAGATCATGAAAAGAATGCTTTAGGTGCTGGTTATATTGTTGAATTCATTAATGATGCTACTCAAAATTATTATGAGGGAGGAACATATGCTTGTAAGAATTGCAATAATATCAAGTTTCCTCTCTATGTGCTTAAAGTTTTAAGGTTATGCTTGTTTTGCCTTCCTATGCTAGTTGATTATTGTTCCCATAAGTTGTTTGCTCACAAAATCCCTATGCATAGGAAGTGGGTTAGACTTAAATGTGCTAGTCATGTTCTTCATGATGCTCTCTTTATGTTTCAATTCTTATCTTTTATGTGAGCATCATCGAAATCATCATGCCTAGCTAGGGGCGTTAAACGTTAGCGCTTGTTGGGAGGAAACCTAATTTTATTTTAGTTTATTGCTTTTTGGTTCTGTTTAGGAATAAATAATCCATCTAGATTCTGTTTAGATGTGGTTTTGTGTTTTAATTAGTGTTTGTGTCAAGTAGAACCTTTGGGAAGACTTGGGTGAAGTCTTTATGATCAGGCTGTAAAAAACAGGAACTTTAGTGCTCACGAGATTAGCTAAAACGTTTTACTGGAGAGTGATATTTAGTTGATTCTTTTTGCAGATGATTAATAGACAAATTCCTCAGGTCCACCAATTTATTTTAGAATTTTTGGAGTTCCAGAAGTATACGTTGGATACAGATTACTACAGACTGTTCTGTTTTTGACAGATTCTGTTTTCTATGTGTTGTTTGCTTATTTTTATGAATCTATGAGTAGTATCGGTGGGTATGAACCATAGAGAAGTTGTAATACAGTATATATTACACCAATATGAATTTAGAATGAGTTCACAACAGTACCTAAGTGATGATTTATTTTCTTATACTAACGGAGCTTACGAGATCTTCTGTTAAGTTTTGTGTTGTGAAGTTTTCAAGTTTTGGGTAAAGATTCGATGGACTATGGAATAAGGAGTGGCAAGAGCCTAAGCTTGGGGATGCCCAAGGCACCCCAAGGTAATATTCAAGGACAACCAAGAGCCTAAGCTTGGGGATGCCCCGGATGGCATCCCCTCTTTCGTCTTCGTTCATCGGTAACTTTACTTGGAGCTATATTTTTATTCACCACATGATATGTGTTTTGCTTGGAGCGTCAATTTATTTTCTTTTGTTTTGCTTGATGTTTGAATAAAATACCAAGATCTGAAATTCTTAAATGAGAGAGAGTCTTCACATAGCTACATAATTATTTAACTACTCATTGATCTTCACTTATATCTTTTTGGAGTAGTTTGTCATTTACTCGTGTGTTTCACTTATATCCTATGAGTAAATGGCTGAATGAATTGAATGTCATAAATCTAAAATTATATATGTTTCATATGCCTTTCCTATGGGGAGTAATGCCTTCACATATAAGAAGTAGAGGTGGTAAATTTATTGAAGGTTAGCAAACATTGTATTGGTCACTTGAACAATTCATGAAAGAATATTGAAGGAAGAGAGATTTCACATATAAATATACTATCTTGGACATCTTCTATGATTGTGAGCCCCATTAATTATTTTCAAACCTGAGCAAATTAGTTGAAGTTGGACAAGGAAGACAACATAATGAGTTATGCTTGGGTATATTTGTATAGAAGTTATATTGTTATGGATCCTCTAACATGTGGTGCTTGCTATTTAGAATCCTTTGCTAGCCAAAATATCTGTACTAAGCGGGAATACTGCTTATGCATCCAAATTCCTTGAACCAAGTTTCTTCCATGAGTGTCCACCATATCTAGCTATATGCGGTATTTACCTGCCGTTCCAAGTAAATTTTCATGTGCCAAACTCTAAACCTTCAAATAATAATTTGTTTTGTATGCCCGAATCGCTCATGTAGCGACTAGGGCTGTCAGTATCTTCCATGCTAGGTGGGTTATTCTCACGATTAGTGGACTCCGCTCATCATTCTCGGGAAAATGGCTGGTAACTGGGATGCCCAGTCCTATGATCAAAAGATCAAAAACAAAATCGCAAATAATTTAAACAAACTCCCCTAGGAATGTTGATAGTTGGACGACACCCGTTGTTTCGGACAAGCCGTGGAGTGTGAATGTTGGTGGAGGGGGAGTAAAATCTTTACATTTCTACGTGGGAATCGCCTATAATGTATGTAGTATGGAAGATATTGGGAACTCCTGGTCATTATGTTGACAATGAAAGCATACCTCTCAAAATTATTTTCATCTCTGTTTTTACTTCGAGCGCTGGCACCTCTGCAAATCCCTGCTTCCCTTTGCGAAGGGCCTATCTTTTACTTTTATGCAAGAGTCAGTAATATTCCTTCTCATTCCTACCTACTCTTTAGTTGGGAAGCATCATGTGATGGAAAGATATAAGCAGATATGGCCATTCAAATATATTTGAACATGAATTTTTACTGTTGACATTACCCTTGAGGTAAAAGGTTGGGAGGCGAAACATTAAGCCCCTATCTTTCTTTGTGTTCGATGAATACTATTTGTTCTAAAAATATGCTTTGAGTGGTAGCAATCATGGAAGACTAAATGATAGTTGAGTATGTGAAGTTTGCTGAATCAAAGCTCTGACATAGACTCTTCCTGAAAATAAGATGAATTGCAATTGTTTGATGACTAATAACACGGTTTGTTAGTTTTCAAGAAAGTTTATGATCTATACTTTAACATGTGAATAGTTTGTTACTTGATCATGCAAAGTTCTATGAGTTGAGCTACTGTTATGACATATAATGATGCTAGAAAAGGTGATTGAAATTATCATTGATCAAACTTATGCACCTGCTAGAATTCACACTTCATAAATTATTTCTTTTATCATTTACCTACTCGAGGACGAGCAGGAATTAAGCTTGGGGATGCTGATACGTCTCCAACGTATCTATAATTTATGAAGTATTCATGCTATTATATTATCCATCTCGGATGTTTAATGGGCTTTACTATGCACTTTTATATTATTTTTGGGACTAACCTATTGACCCAGTGCCCAGTGCCAGTTTCTTTTTTTCCCTTGTTTCGGTGTTTCGCAGAAAAGGAATATCAAACGGAGTCCAAACGGAGTCCAAACGGAATGAAACCTTCGGAAACGTTATTTTTGGAAAGAAAGCAATACGGGAGACTTGGAGTGCACGTCAGGGGATCAACGAGGAGATCACGAGGCAGGGGGCGCGCCCACCCCCTGGGCGCGCCCTCCACCCTCGTGGGACCCTCGTGGCTCCCCTTACCGACTTCTTTCGCCTATATATTCCCATGTACGCTAAAACCTTCGGGGAACAGAATAGATTGGGAGTTCCGCCGCCGCAAGCCTCTGTAGCCACCGAAAACCAATCGGGACCCTGTTCCGCACCCTGCCGGAGGGGGATCCCTCACCTGTGGCCATCTTCATCATCCCAGCGCTCTCCATGACGAGGAGGGAGTAGTTCACCCTCGGGGCTGAGGGTATGTACCAGTAGCTATGTGTTTGATCTCTCTCTCTCTCTCTCTCTCGTGTTCTTGAGGTGATACGATCTTGATGTATCGCGAGCTTTGCTATTATAGTTGGATCTTATGATGTTTCTCCCCCTCTACTCTCTTGTGATGGAATGAGTTTTCCCTTTGGAGTTATCTTATCGGATTGAGTCTTTAAGGATTTGAGAACACTTGATGTATGTTTTGCCATGCTTATTTGTGGTGACAATGGGATATCACATGAATCACTTGATGTATGTTTTGGTGACCAACTTGCGGGTTCCGCCCATGAACCTATGCATAGGGGTTGGCACACGTTTTCGTCTTGACTCTCGGGTAGAAACTTTGGGGCACTTTTGAAGTACTTTGTGTTGGTTGAATAGATGAATCTGAGATTGTGTGATGCATATCGTATAATCATACCCACAGATACTTGAGGTGACATTGGAGTATCTAGGTGACATTAGGGTTTTGGTTGATTTGTATCTTAAGGTGTTATTCTAGTACGAACTCTATGATAGCTCGAACGGAAAGAATAGCTTCATGTTATTTTACTATGGACTCTTGAATAGGTCGATCAGAAAGGATAACTTTGAGGTGGTTTCGTACCCTACAATAATCTCTTCGTTTGTTCTCCGCTATTAGTGACTTTGGAGTGACTGTTTGTTGCATGTTGAGGGATAGTTATATGATCCAATTATGTTATTATTGTTGAGAGAACTTGCACTAGTGAAAGTATGAACCCTAGCCCTTGTTTCCTAGCATTGCAATACCGTTTGTGCTCACTTTTATCATTAGTTACCTTGTTGTTTTTATGTTTTCAGATTACAAAAACCTATATCTACCTTCCATATTGCACTTGTATCACCATCTCTTCGCCGAACTAGTGCGCCTATACAATTTACCATTGGATTGGGTGTGTTGGGGACACAAGAGACTCTTTGTTATTTGGTTGCAGGGTTGCTTGAGAGAGACCATCTTCATCCTAAGCCTCCCACGGATTGATAAACCTTAGGTCATCCACTTGAGGGAAATTTGCTACTGTCCTACAAACCTCTGCACTTGGAGGCCCAACAACGTCTACAAGAAGAAGGTTGTGTAGTAGACATTACTTGGCCCGACGAAGCCAGTTTCCACCCCAAGCCGGCGCGTGGTTCAGCAACTCGTCGCTCTAGTTCAGCTTGATGAGGAGTGGCGAGTTGCTCCATGCCAGCACGGCGGTGAGCACGGCGGCACGGGCGTCGTCGCTGCCACGTGGTACCGCGCCACCAGTGTCTGCGGTGGCCGCGCCTCCCGTGTCTGTGGGTGCGCCTCCCGTGCCTGTGGCAGCGCCATGCAGGCAGAGACAGAAGCCGGGTGCATGGAGAGCGACGAGTCGGTGGCCATCGTGTCCACCGCCATCATCGAGGAGAAGTAGAACACGGGAGGCCGCCGCCACTTGGGTCCCATGAAGGCCACCGCCGAGGCGACAACTGTGTATTCAGGTGGTTTCTTTGCTACTTCATCTCTTCCAAGGACCTTCGTCGACCACACAAGTGTCTGCCAGACATGAGGAAGAGAAAGGGATCCGCGGGCGGCCATTTATATTAGGTATTAATTATACCATGAGAGCCGCATTAGCACCAATTAGTTCATGTAAATGTAATGAAATCCATCATGTTTATATGAAGATCCGGCTTTTTTATATGAAATCCTTCATGCTTATAAGAAATCAGTCCGTGTTTGCACGAATTTCCTCTGGTTGGTTAGAGTTGTGAAAATGTATGCCGCTGGCGTTGGATGTCATCCTCCGCGGAAGGAAGCGGGAGGAAATTTGCCAGCTGCCGTTGGAGATGCTCTTATGCTGGAAATAATAGAGTCCTATCCAATCCATTTGAGTTAATTGCGGGTATGATTCTCCCTCTATAAAAATTTAATTGCATGTACAATGTACACATGACTTGTAGGGTGGCTACAGCTTCGTACAGAAAGTTTAAAAGAAACAAATCCATCCTTAATTAATCTTGTATTCTAAGTAATCTATGGGTTCCACTATCGGTACAGTAGTGAAAGAAGTATATATTAAATAATATATAATATAAAAAATCTAAAGTTAAAGACAGAATTCGAACTTAGGTCACCACGTTGCGAGCATCCGACGCTAACCAGTCCAGCACATTTTCGTTGTGGACGATGCTGGAGATATATCTCGATGTCTACTCTTATACTCCCTTCGTTCCTAAATATTTGTCTTTTACAGATTACAAATGGAGTACCACATACGGATGTGTATATAGACATATTTTAGAGTGTAGATTCACTCATTTTGCTCCGTATGTAGTCACTTGTTGAAATCTCTAAAAATATAAATATTTAGGAACAGAGGGAGGCCTGCCATCCTGCAATATAGGTCATCGGATTTATATCTAATGGATAGGAAGGAAACTATGGCAATTTTTCAAAAAGATACCCACACCCCTCTCCACATTTGCAAATAAGGCCTTCCCTCGTTCATCCTTTTCTTTCACAAGATAAACTACTCATACAAATGGATTTTGATGTTCCGTGCAACGCACGGGCATCTAGCTAGTTTCTTTTAAAATAGTTACTACGATAATTGGGTTGAAGTGACATATTTTATGTCTGCCCCGAATGATTTCAGATTCACTAGTAGTAACAAAGAAAATGTTGCCTTGTTAATTAACAGAAAACAGGGTGAAAACTATCACATGACGCCAGTAAAAACAAGGCACACTGGGTTCAGCGTCTTCGTCACTGCAACTATGCGCGCGTGAGAAGTCTCGAGGGGGCTACGGAGAGAAAGACGTATCGAGTGTGCATGAGCGAGGCACAGAGACACAACTAGCGTGTGTGTGTGAATGTGTGCGTGCGTGTGTGTTTGAGAGAGAAACCAATTGATAGATTAAGATCAAGATCGAGTTGTCACCCTTCTGCTGTCATTGTTG